>NC_026000.2:101150769-101254101 GCF_000442705.2 Elaeis guineensis
GAATTTTATTGAGGTCTAATTAATAATTAGTTGGGTTTAAATTAGTCTAATTGGACCTAACTTATTTGGTTCAATTAGGTTGGTTTAAATATTAAACCACCTTGACCCAATCTCCATACACCACCTCACTTCCATTGCACCCATTTGGATTCATGAGAAGAGAACTTCTCATAAATTTTTTTCTCATGCCAAGCCCTCTCCATGCCCACTTTAATGTGCCAAATGGATGGATAAGGATGATTGGTTGGCCATTCAAATCAAAATAAAGTTTGAATTTGAATGGGCAATTAATCTTTGCACCTTATCCCTTTTTTTTACGCCCTATTTATTACATGAGAAAAGGTTTCCAATGAAATCACTCCATGCATAATTTAAGCCATGCCTCATGCCTTTAGTGGATAAGGGATGAGTTGGTGTCCATTTGAATTCAAAATTTGATTTGAATTCAAATATGCAATTACTCATCTTTATCCTTTCTTTTGGATAAGACGTTTGACGTTGCTATAAAAGGAGGAGAAGAGTGGGGCATGCAAGAAGAAGTTTTTTGAAGAAAAATTCTGGGGCATGAGAAGTCCTGTGTGTGAGAAGGAAGTCCATATCCTTCCAAGAGAAAAAGAAAGAAAAGAAAGAAAAGTGGGTGCAAGATTTCCAGTGAGTTCCCTAGAGTTTTAGCCTAGGGTTCGGGAAGTGAAAAAGTGAGCTACGAGTATCGTGAGTCCACAAAATCTTAGGAAGATCTTCAACATCTTCTCAAGCATGTCTGTTGATGATCCAAAATATCCGAAGAATCGATAGACATCGATCAAAGGAGTTCGATCAGCATTCGCCATCAAAAGGGCTCTACAACGAGCTAGCACTCGTGAGGAGTCGATCAGACCGGAAGCTTCGTGTGGATGATCCATAGAGGATAGACACACTGTTGGCTACATCACGATGATCAGACTCTCCCGACGGTGATTAGATTGCGGCGATCTACTACCCGCACAAAGGTATTGTGTTCTGAACACATTACAGTAAAGTATTTACTGTTCAAATTTGAATTTCAAATTTAAATGAATGCATACTATATATCATATTTAGATCCTAGTGTAAGATAAATTTATGTTAATTAATTAGATTAATTAATATCTTTTCACTGTAAAATCATAATTTTAAAAAGTTTTAAAATTACCATTTTACCCGTGCATTGAATTTCTCCACAAATGGTATTAGAGCGGGTTCTTTGATATGATATATATATTTGCATGCATAAATTAAGTTGTAATCTAAAAGTTTAAATATAAAATTCAAAATTTAAAATTTAAATTTTGAAAGTTGTTCGAAATTCAAATTCAAAAAATTTGAAATTCAAAATTTGAAATTCAAAATTTGAAATTTAAATTTTGAAATTTAAAATTAAAAATTCAAAAATTTGAAATTCAAAATTTGAAATTTGAAATTTGGGTGAAATTTTAAATTTGAAATTCAAAATTTAAAATTTGAAATTCAAAAATTTGAAATTTGTTTGAAATTTGAAATTCAAAATTTAAAATTTGAAATTTGAAATTTAAATTTTGAAATTGGTATATTTAGATATACTTGATCCAAGTAGCAAGTAATCGAATTGGGTTGGTTGCCATGGCCGTCCGGTCATAGGATAAAAGTAGGGTTTAAAGGCCCTCTCCTCCAATTCGATGGGGTCTCCTGTGGCGGTAGGGGTGCCGCTGCAATTATATCCCATGCAGATGAAGCAGCGAAAGAAATTAATTGTAAAGGTTCAATTGTGAAATTTCTCATGAATGTGTTAGTTTTGATCTAAAAAAATATTTATAATTTATTTTGATTGAGTTATTTTCTGTTATGTAATTAGCAATAGGATTGCTATTTATGAAATGTGCTGATCTATTTGTGTAATGAGTCAACATATTTGGTGAACAGAAAATAAAACCTTTCAAATTTAAAAATTATTTTTGAAATACCAAACCCTGACCCATCAGCCCAAATACTTAATTAAAAGAATTAAGTGTTGTCTAGTAGGTCTAGAATTGTGAATTAAAACCTAAGACAATTGCATAAACTTGTGGGTCAATGGGTTAGATGGATTAGGTCCATAATTGGGTTAGACCTAAGGTTAACTTAAAGAAATAGACTAAATTAGAGTAATTGATCAAATCTAATCAAAAGTTGAATTAGATTAGGTCAAGGATACTCTAGACTCAACTCCAATAGTTGTAGTTGAATGGGTCCATGTCTTTAACTAGACCAAGATGGACTTAATTCATGGCTACACGGTGGAACCCTATTTAATAAGTTGATCAAATTAAAACTAATGAATCGGTTGGTGTCTAAGGTAAGTTTGGCATTTTGACCAGTAGTTTTTAAGCGGGAGCTACTCGCAGTGATTCGATCTCTGACGAGTTAATGGCTTATCCCCACCACTGATCTTACTTACCTGGCCAACCTGATGAATTAGATTTTGATTAGATCACTTGGTGATTAGGGCTCACCCATGCCATTAGATAAATCAGTTTGACTGATTTAGGTGCTCCTAATGCCAGCTTTAATTAAATTTTTTTTTAATCTGACTTGGTGAAGTCAGTGGGAGGATTGAAATTGGCTGGATATTTTCTTCTCATCTATCCTTTAATAAAATTCTCAAAAATTATTAGGTCCCTAAAAATGATTAAGTTATATTGATAACTAAGTCATAGCCTCCCATTAAGTGAGTGATAATGAGTCCATTAGTTTAATAATCATTGGAGGCCCAAAGGCCTGGTGCTTATTGACTAATAGAATTATCATTCATAATATGATAATTTGGTTTGAGTTTTTCTGATGGTGGTCAGGTTGGCCGGCCAAAGTTAGGCCTGATCATTTATTGGTCTAATTCACCAAATCAAATCATGTTAATGGTTGGACCTAACCAGATCTTTTTAGTGTTGGACAAAGCCTACTGATTAGATTCTGGGGCAAAATCAATTACTAGAAGTTGTTTAGAGAAACAACTGGTTATGAACCTACCCATAGATGCACATGGGTTGACCAACCAAAGTTGGGCTCATGTGTAGTCTGTGTGGATTCTAATACCCACTAAGAAATTAAAGTAATTCATCGAATTGGAGGTTGAGGCTACCAGTTCGTAAAAATACTGGGAGAAACTTTAGACTGAAGTCCAAGTCTTTAGTATTTATAATTATGTACTAATAGAGGTATGGTTTTTCTTTATGCAGCTATGACCACTACCCTGTCTCTCCGGTCATTATTAGATAATGACAAGCTCATGGGATCTAATTTCGATAGCTGGTATCAAAAATTAAAAATCGTCCTTGAGCATGAGCGGATCTTTTATGTAGTAACGGATCCGACACCTGAGGAGCCAGTCCCAAACGTTAGAGGGATGGTCCAAGATACTTATCATAAGTGGCTCAACGATCGCACCACCGTTCGGTGCATTATGCTGGTGGTAATGAATGATGAGTTCAGCCACAGGTTCGAGAATGCCCAGTCACAGGAGATGCTTCAAATGTTGAACGACTCTTTTGGCACGACTGACGATGTTGAAAGGCACAAAATTAGTTGTGTCATTTTCAATACTCGAATGAGGGATGGAGCCTCAGTCACTGATCATGTACTGTACATGATCGAAATGATTGAGCACCTAACTAAACTGGACTTTCCCCTACACGAGCAGCTCGATAAGGATGAGATCCTTAATTCATTCCCCAAGTCCTTCCTCCCCTTCCTTACTCATTTTCGGATGACAAAGCCTGCAGTGAACTACCACAGTTTGTTGGGATTGCTGCAGAACTTTGAGAAAGATCACCAGCTCCATAAGGAGTCGGTGAATGTTGTGGGAGGGTCTTCTTATGGTCGTCGACCCTTTAAGAAAGGGAAGAAGAAGAACAAGAAGAAGAAGAATAAGAAGGTGTAGCTGCATGCTGGGACATCTGCACAGGGTCAGACCAAGAAGCGCAAGCCTGACCAGAGCCAGGCGAAATGCTTCTTTTGCAAGAAGCAGGGGCACTAGAAGAGGAACTATCCTCTATACATTGCTTCCCTGGACTCGAACAGGCCGAAGAAGAAGCAAGGTACTTATATGATAACACCTTGCAACTTTTTCATTTGTGATACTACTGCCTGGGTATTGAATATCAGAAGCCCTTATCATATTTGCAATTTTATGCAGGGTCTGCAAGTCAGTAGGAGATTTGATGAAGGCGAGAGATTCCTGAACATTGGAGATGGAAGCAAAGTTCCAGTTCTAGCATTAGGAATCATGAACCTTATAATCAATTCTCGAAATATAATTCTGAGTGAATATCATTATTGTCCAAGCTTTTTATTAAATATTATTTCTGTAGGCCTTTTGGCCATGAACGGTTATCAATTTTTAATAAAAAGAAATATTTGCAATATCATTTTGAATGGTGTTTCAATGTTTGTTGGATAACTTAATAATGGAATTTACTTTCTATCACAATCTATTAATGTGGTTCAAACCTCCGATAAATGCCCTAGAATAGATAATGTGTCAGAAGACTACCTTTGGCACTGTAGGCTAGGTCATATCAATAAGAACAGGATAAACAGGTTGGCTTAAGAAGGAATTCTTGAAGTAGGTGATTGTGAATCACATCCAACCTATGAGTCCTATCTTCTTGGTAAAATGACCAAATCACCTTTTACTGAAAAAGGTGAGCGAGCTAGTGAACTCTTGGGTTTGGTACATTCTGATGTATGTGGACCCATGAGCTCAAGTACAAGAGGTGGATATTTCTACTTCATAACCTTCACAGACGACCTATCGAGGTATGGGTATGTCTATTTAATGAAGCATAAATCAGAGTCGTTTGAAATATTTAAACTATTCTGAAATGAGGTAGAAAAATAAACTGAAAAGTGAATTAAAACTCTTTGATCTGATCGAGGAGGTGAATACCTTTTCAATGATTTTCTGACATATCTTGGGGAGAATGGGATTCTCTCTCAGTGGACTCCTCCTGGAACACTACAACATAATGGTGTATCTAAAAGGAGGAATCGGACCTTGTTGGATATGGTTCGATCCATGATGGGGTTTGCTGGTCTGCCGATCTTCCTCTGGGGATATGCGCTCGAATCGGCTTGTTACCTTCTAAATAGGGTTCCGAGTAAGTCTGTAACCAAATCATCATATGAGATATGGATAGGACGTAAGCCAGTACTTTCACACCTTAGGGTTTGGGGGTATCCGACTTATGTTAAACGTTTAATTACGGACAAACTTGGACCTAGATCTGACAAGTGTAATTTTATAGGGTACACAAAAGAGACCAAAGGGTATTATTTCTACCTAGTTGATGAGCAAAAAGTGTTTGTCAGTCTTAAGGCAATCTTTTTGGAAAAAGAGTTCCTTGGTGAAGGGACTGTTGCCTCTAAAATCGAAGTTAACGAAGTTCAACAAGTAGAAAAACTGACACAAGTTGCTAAACCTGAATCGAATTTGGTTAGATCAGATCCGGAGCCCATTGTTCAAGCACCCTTAAGGCGATCTGATAGAGTACCACGTCAACAGGACAGATACTATGGTTTCTTGATCCGGGATGGCGATCCTATCGAACTTGATGAAAATGATTAGGATCCGATCACCTACATGGATGCAATGCAGAGACCCGACTCTGAGAAATGGTTGGAGGCCATGAAAATCAAAATGGAGTCCATGAAGGTCAATGATGTGTGGACATTGGTTGACCCACCCGAAGGAGTAAAACCCATAGGGTGTAAGTGGGTCTTCAAGAAGAAGAGAGACGCAGACGGAAAGATGGAAACCTATAAAGCCTGTCTGGTTGCCAAGGGATATCATCAACGTTATGGTATAGACTATGACGAGATATTTTCTCCTGTGGCAATGCTCAAATCCATTCAGATTATGCTTGCGATAGCTGCCCATCTGGACTATGAAATCTAGCAGATGGATGTGAAGACAGCTTTCCTAAATGGAGAGCTGGATGAAGAGGTGTATATGATACAACCTGAAGGATTCACATCCACAGATGAGTCTAAGGTGTGCAGGCTATAGAGGTCCATTTATGGACTTAAGCAGGCATCACGGAGTTGGAACATACGTTTTGATAAGATGATCAAGACGTATGGCTTCGTTAAGAATGGAGAAGAGCCATGTATTTATAAGTGGGCTAATGGTCCAGTAGTAGTATTTCTTTTATTATATGTGGATGATATTCTCTTAATCAGAAATGATGTCCCTGCATTACAGGGAATAAAGATTTGGCTGTCGTCACAGTTCTCCATGAAGGATCTGGGAGAAGTTTTCTACATCCTAAGGATGAGAATCTATAGGGATAGATCTAAAAGGTTGCTTGGTTTATCTCAGTCCACGTACATTGATACTATGCTGAAGATGTTCAGCATAGAGAATTCCAAGAAAAGTTATCTTCCGATAGGCCATGAAATTTCTCTCTCGAAGAGGGATTATCCGACAATACCTCAAGAGAGAGAGCGTATGGGTAGGATTCCATATGCTTCGACAGTGGGATCTATCATGTACGCCATGATATGTACACGATCAGATGTGGCATACTCACTAGGAGTAGTGAGTACCAATCTGATCCAGGGGAGAATCACTGGAAGGTAGTTAAAACCATCCTAAAGTATTTAAGAAATACTAAGGACCAGTGGCTTGTTTATGGTGAATCAGACTTGAGACTTATAGGGTTTACAGACTTTAGTTTCCAGTCTGATCATGATGACAACAAAAGTATGTCGGGATTTATTTTTACCCTTAATGGTGGAGCTATCTACTGAAAAAGTTCCAAGCAGCACACAGTGGCTGATTCAGTTTGTGAGGTGGAGTATGTCGCTGTATCAGATGCTGCCAAAGAAGCGATGTGGCTGAAAAAATTCATCACCGAGCTCGAAGTAGCACTCTCCCTTGTTGGTCCAGTTCTACTCTATTGTGATAGCTCTGGAGCCATTGCTCAGGCAAAAGAACCCAAGGCACACTAGCGAACGAAGCATATTCTGCACCGTTACCATCTCATCCAGAAAATTATGGATCGAGGTGACGTCGATCTTCAAAAGATCGACGGGAAGGAGAACCTGGCTGACCCATTCACTAAAGCCATTGCGGTGAAGGAGTTCGATGACTACAAGTTAAAGATGGGTATTAGATACTGCACCAATTGGCTTTAGGCCAAGTGGAAGATTGTTGAGAATAGTGTTCCAAAGCCAATCGTCAGCCTGTTGATGGTTGTGCTCATTTTTGTATTGTACATGAATTATGAATTAATAAAAATTATTTTGGCTTTTTTCATCACAAAATGTTTCATCTTCTATGAACTTCTAAGTTGTGGTGAAGTCTTTAGGACTATTTAGACTCGACAAAGGAGGATTTGTCGTTTAGTCTTTAAATCTGTTCGTGACCAAATGATACGTTGTTACCAAGGATGGCAACGTTTATCAAACATAGGTCGTTGTGTGCCATATAGGTTGGTTGTCCTCTTAACCAATGAGTGTGGAGACACTGGTATGGCATACAGGTGAGATGTAAGGATACATCTGCACTGAACGTGACCGACTCCAGAGCTATTTCTGCTGTCAAGATTTGCTCCGATGGAATATGGGTATAAATATCCCTCTAACCTGAGACCGCCACGGTGACTTGCAAGCAACTCACTGCACTTAGGCACTGGACTACCTGAATTTTTAATTTAGTGACGGAAGGCTGCTGGGTGTAGTCAAGTACTTGACTTGTCGGTGCGTATGTCAAGATGGGATTGACCACTCCAGTTTAGGAGCTGTGTACAGTCATGTTTTAATTTAGCAAAATCTTGACCAGGGTAGTCTTTATGAGGAGTCACAGGACTATTTGAGTTGAGCACGATTCGGATGATCTAATCAGGGTTGACAGTTTAACCTTGAGTCGTCCTAAACACAGAGGTCAAAAGGATTAATTATACAGTAACCATATTCACGTAGGTTCTGAGTGTTACGATTGTGACTATTCGACCTATCTAGTCGTTGGATACCATTGCTAGATGGTCACTTCGATTAGTACAGAAATTGATTCCTGTGCTACCGGCTTAGGTTCGAACCTGCGGGGTCACACACATTAGAGGTTCCTATCTGATCTGATGGCTGATGAAGAGTCCTAATACTCATGGACTATGAGTCCTATGTGTTTGAGACTCTATGATCGAGAATCAGGATTCTCTTATCACGAGTCCCACATATTTTGGGTACCGGGGTCAAGAGTCCCACTGGTTTGGGACTCTTCGATCAGGGTTACATATCGATGAATTCTGATGCCCGATTACCCATCAAATTTAGACTCAATATTAATGAGAAGTTTAATTAATGATTTGATCACTAATTAACTCAATTTGATTGAGTAATTATTTTTGGATCAAGTCCAATTGAATTGGATTCAGTTGGGTTTGACCCGATTAGATTAAGAGTTGACCTAATCGTCGAGATGGTTTGATCCCTGATTTGATCAGGGGTTGGGCTTAATCAATTTTTGATTTGATTAGGATTTTATTGAGTCTAATTGGTTAAATGGAGATTATATTAGTCTAATTGGACCTAACTTATTTGGTTCAATTAGGTTGGTTTAAATAATTAAACCACCTTAACCCAATCTCCATGCGCCACCTCACTTCCATTGCACCCATTTGGATTCATGAGAAGAAACTTCTCATGAAATTTTTCCTCACACCAAGCCCTCTCCACGCCCCACTTTAATGTGCCAAATGGATGGATAAGGATGATTGGTTGGCCATTCAAATTCAAAATAAAGTTTGAATTTGAATGGGCAATCAATCTTTGCACCTTATCCCTTTTTTTTATGCCCTATTTATTACATGAGAAAAGGTTTCTCATGAAATCACTCCATGCATAATTTAAGACACACCTCACACCTTTAGTGGATAAGGGATGAGTTGGTGTCCATTTGAATTCAAAATTTGATTTGAATTCAAATGTGCAATTACTCATCTTTATCCTTTCTTTTGGATAAGACGTTTGATGTTGTTATAAAAGGAGGAGAAGAGTGGGGCGTGCAAGAAGAAGTTTTTTGGAGAAAAATTCTGGGGCGTGAGAAGTCTTGTGCGTGAGAAGGAAGTTCATATCCTTCCAAGAGAAAAAGAAAGAAAAAAAAGAAAAGTGGGTGCAAGGTTTCCGGTGAGTTTCCTAGAGTTTTAGCCTGGGATTCGAAAAGTGAGAAAGTGAGCTACGAGTGTCGTGAGCCCACAAAATCTCAGGGAGATCTTCAACATCCTCTCAAGTATATCTGTTGATGATCCAAAATATTTGAAGAATCGACAGACATCGATCGAAGGAGTTCGATTAGCATCCGCCGTCAAAAGGGCTCTACAACGAGCTAGCACTCGTGAGGAGTCGATCATATCAGGAGCTTCGTGTGGATGATCCGCAGAGGTCAGACACGCTGTGTAGCTGCGTTGCGATGATCAGACTCTTCCGACGTTGATCAGATTGCGGCGATCTACTACCCGCACAAAGGTATTGTGTTCTGAACACATTACAGTAAAGTATTTACTGTTCGAATTTGAATTTCAAATTTAAATGAATGCATGCTATATATCATATTTAGATCCTAGTGTAGGGTAAATTTATGTTAATTAATTAGATTAATTAATATCTTTCCACTGTAAAATCATAATTTTGAAAAAGTTATTAAAATTATCATTTTACCCCTGCACTGAATTTCCCCACAAATACAAGCATCCAATTGCATCTATATGTATAAATCTTTATATTCTCAAAATATAAGATGCTTGCTTCATGTCTTCATGAAGAATTTTATATACAATCATATTTTAACTGATGTTAGTATTGGACACTCTCACTGATCTTTTTGAAAACACATAATTTTTTATTTCTGATCAAATAATTTGATCATATCATCGAGATAAATGTTCTAACTCTAAGATTATTGTAGACTTAGTGATCACTTATCATGAAAAGTGAAATTTATAAGCTACTTCATATGAAAATCTTCAAAAGGTATCCAGTTGGAAAAGCTACTTCACATCCCTTTCTTGGAGTCAATGTCTAACATTGCCTCATTGTAGGTTTTGAGATCATCTCTATATTCTCTATCTTCCATAAGAAATAATTTTTTTCTACATCCTCTGTTAAGCATACCCAAGTACCTTTCGAGAGGATGAAAAATTCTACTATATATATGAGGTGGGGGAGGAATATACATATACTAGCTCATCATGACTAGATTCTTTAGGTCCTATGGCTCGCTGCTCTTCAAAAATACTCTCTTCGAGCTTAACTTTTCTCCCACTACATCATCTTGGATAAATAATTTTTAAAAAAGATAGCATGATGGGTCACAATCACATTGTGATCCTTTCAGAAGAAAAGTAATATCCCAAACTCTTTTAGGATATTCTTTAAAATGAGCTTTATAGACCTATCCTGTAACATATCCACCTACTGTCTTTGACACAGGCTGGACATCCTTGGATCTTAAAATAATCAAGATTCAGTTTTTACCATATCATATCTCATACGGTGTTGTAGAAACAGATTTAGAAAGAAATTAATTCTATAAAAATAAAGCATGTCCCTAAAGAAATAAAATAAATTATTGAAGTCCATCATGGATCAGACCATATCTCATATAGTCCCATGACTTTTTTTAACTATCTTGTTGAGCTGACATGTACTAATAGGGGTCCAATATGAACTATGCTATTTTATAAGATAATTGAAAAAATTTTTCTTTGGTATTACATCCTCGATTTGATCGAGATACCTTTAAATTTTTTTTGATTTGCTTCTCTACTTTATATTTGAATTCTTTAAACTTTTCAAATATTTCAAATTTGTATCTCATATACTTACTCATACCATGACTAATTATCGATAAAGATAACAAAGTAAAGACAACTTCTCTTTGTTAGCACAACAAATGGGCTACACACATCAAATGTGTACTAGGATAGGTATGTCAATGGTCTTTTTTCTCTTGTCCCACAAGAGTAGCTTGGTCATTTTTTCTCAAAGAGATGATGCACAAATTAGATATGACTCAACAATCAATGAGTCTAAAAGTTTATATTTTTTCAGTTTGTTAATTATTTCTTCTCCTATATGACTTAGCCTAAAGTACCACATATACTTAAGATTTATCTCAACTCTGGATCTCTCAGATCCAATGGCATTCACTGCTTGCTCAATTAAGGTCACAGATGTATTACCATGCAAATGATAGAGACTGTCTCTAAGAACTAAATTCAAATGGTAATCATAAAGGATAAATGCCCATGGCCACAATAGCAACTCTTATCCTATTATCAATTTTAAGGGTTACTTTCTCAGCCCTCTACCTTCCCATAGACTCTATACTAAAGTGCATGAAAAGCACTAGAGTCTAAAACTCAACTGGGAGAAAAAAAAATTGTAAGGATAGTATTGAGCAATTTCAACATGCCTACTCAAAGCGTGTCCTTATTTCTTTAGGCTCTCCAGGTATATACCTCTGAACTTTTCAAGGTTGCTTAGTTACCAATATTTTGATCAATTCAGATAAGATGCCTAGAAGGTTATTCATATGGTAGTTAACTATAAACTACCCACATAAACTAAAAAGAGATCGCAGGATGAAATTCAAAAGCAATTCTTTTGTGCATGGTCATGTCGAGCCTTTTAAGCTCCTTAATATCCTTAATTATTATCAAAAAATGATCATAGATTGATCGCCCGTCATGTATCTCAAACGTTGTGTGACTCTGATCACCTCATAACACTTGTAGATGAATCAATATGTCGTTGGTAGTATACATGTGCTCATGCATACATTGGAGTTCATTTTAACATAGACTTCAACATATAGCATCTACCTTTATTGTCATTGTCCATCCACTTATCAAATATAGCTCATTGGCTTTGGGTTAGACAGGCTGCTAATATTAGAATAATCTGATAGAGAATATTACTTAATTTTCTAAAAATAAGAATGATTTTAAGTTTGTGAGCCAGTCTATGTAATTGATTTCTAGTTGATTTTAAGTTTGGACGCTGACATAATAAACAATAGAGAATAAAAATTTTAGTTAGATATTTATACATGTTTTATATTTTACTCTAGAGATTTTTAGATGTAAAAAAAGACTCCCACTATTTTATCAGATCTCTCACACTCTTCGGATGAAGAAATAAAAATCATAACACGATAACTGAATTTTTAGTGGGTGCTGCGGTCCCACCGATACTGTGCACCGACCTAACAGTTATTGACTACACATATATCGATGCATGGATAACTCTTTGCCCAGATGCTTCTCTAAGTATGTTAAAGTGACTTGATCTCTAAGTCATGTGAGCTCACCTAATAGTTATTATCCATACTTCTTAGTTTAGTCAGACCCACCATTTATAAGCACGTGCAAAGCCATCATTGGGTCTCTCACCTAACAATTATTGGGTCCAACCCCATCTTTATTCTAGAGCAACTCTTTGCTAATAGTGTGGTTGCATGTTCTCGATGCAACTGAACCACTGTGACCAACCGTGAATAATCTGTTAGATTTGTGCTCTAAAAGCCAATTATTGGCTGATACATTATGTAATTCTAGAACTTAAACTTATATTTATAATCTTTTTATTATTAATAAAAGATTTTTTTATTTCAATCATATTTGTGTTCATGATTTATCTTAGAAATTAACAAAGATGATTTTTATATATTCTTAAAGAGTTAAGAATTTGAGACATACATTAATTAGTGGTTAATTTCTAAATATTTTCGATCAAAAGATCATCACAGAGGATAGTGATCAATTCATTTAAGATTAGTGCATGGTTCACCTCCTTTATGGGTAGATGAGTTTCAAGTCTACGGTGTAGAGACATTGAGGTGAAGGTATAGGTGGCTGTTAGAGAATAACTTATACTGAATGTGATCAACACAAGAACCATATAGATGTCTACTTACTCATCAGTGGTCTTCTCGATGCTGCAGTGGTGTGAGTGGTCTTTTGACTTACAGTGCCATTGGCTATTTGTAGCGAGGCTACTGGGTTTGACAGCATGTTTCTTTGGTCCCTAGCCATTCGGATCCTCGCTGTGTTTGTTGGCTTCAGTAGGTTCAGATTCATTGTTTGGAGTAGGATGCACCTAGATAGAATCTATCGATCTTGATAGAAAAAAAAAATCCTATGTAATTTATGAGATTGAGTTTAGAAAGTCTTTGGCCAAAGCAAATGTGAATACTAGAAAGAAGATTCCACGGGATTCGCAAATGAACTCGAATCGAGCCAATCTAACATATGACTGATGATGGGATCTGATGAGTTTTTCATTGAAAGAATGATACCCTACAAGCCAATCACATAGGGATGCGATAGGATATTTTCTATAATTTTTCTTCCAGACTCATGTAATTGACACTAATTTATTAATAAAATAGATATTTTTTATTCATTGTATGTTGCATCTTATTATTTTAAGATTATAATGAACCCCATAGGTCTGGGCAATGGTTTTAGGACCATGATGAGATCATGTCAGTGAGACTTAAATCTTTAATAGCCATGACCTAAAATATTTCTAATCGTTGGTTCATTGAATCAGAGATTAATGATACTGAGAAGACTGGTATGTCCTATATATGCTAAAAAATGAGGGTGGTTGATCTCACAACCACTTGTATGATAACACTAATACAAAGATATGGATGCTTATTAGAGAATAAGTTCACTTAATAGGCCTACGAGAGAATATTAGATGGAGTCTTATTTACAAATCAACTAATGATTCTCTAGTAGGAGTTGTGTAAGTGATCCTCTGACATGAGATTACCATGGTACCTTGTGTACATAAATTTATATTTTGGTTCACTTCCTAACTTGATTCTTTGATCCTTGTATGGAGTGTTCTAGATGTGATAAAATATGCATGGAGATTGTGAGTGATCAATAAAAGATCAGTCACTCCTAATAAGGAGAGCGAACATCCTATGTGATCTCATAGGTCAGTGATTTTGAAAGTCTTTAATCAAAGCAGGATGATAATTAGAAAAAAAATTTTAATGTATCATCAACTGAATTATCATTTTCTGATCGAGATACATAAAGATAAATGATTGGGTTTGATATATTTTCATACCCATAGCTCATTTGGGATGTTGTTTGACTAAAGGATCGAATTATATGGTGACTTGCCACTGAAGAGTATTTTGATAATTTTTTATCAAAATTTTAAATCTTTCAGATAGTTATGACATATTGCTAGATATCAATCTTGACTTATAGACTCATTAAAATTAAAAGAGTTTAATTTTAGAATCAATTAGAAAAAGTCCTAGTTGATTGGGACTCTTCGGGTGATCTAATCTGATCGAATTAGGATTACGTCAAAAATTTTGGTCGACTGCTGGCTAGATTTGGAACCCAATAGATCACATACTTTAGAATTTGGTTTTAGTTTGATTTAATTAGAATTTAATATAAATTTTAAGGATTAATTTTATATGCTAGCACATTGTATTAACCTAAATTCCTAAATTGGTTTAGATCAAAATATTTGAGCTAACCAAGACCAGTTGTCTTTGACCTAATGGGATTAAGTCTATTTTGATTGGATTCTTATCCAACTTAAAATAGTTTTAAGTGGAGAAGGACTCCTCTACACCCTCCAGATGCCACACCAAAAAATAAATGCCGCCCCACTCATTTTAGCATGTGAAGATGAAGAGTCCTTCTTCATGAAGACTCTTATCTTAACGCGTTGCCTTAAATGATCAACTAGAATTCTTATGATTGGTCAACAATTTAAGATGGGATTTTATGGAATGTAGAAAAGGGAGAGTTCTTTTGTGTGAATGCTCTCTTGCACCATAATTCTATATGGTGAATTTATTCACCACATGAGAAAGTGGAGCACCAAAGGTTGGCACCCCTTGGCCCCATATCATGTCTCTTGGTCCCTTATATATATGGGACATCCCATATGGCCCATGTATTGGGATTTTGGGTTGAAACTAGAGATAAGTGGTGGGTAAATCAGAGAGAAAATTTTGAAAAATATCTGAGAAACAGGCAAGAAGAAATTGAGTGACAAAAGTTATAAGAAGGGTGGTGAGAGAATTAGCAAGTGTTGCTAGTGTGTGTGAGGTTTGGTGTCAAGGCGGAAGCATGGATTTCAAAGCAATTATTATGAAATCATAAAACCAAAAGCTAACTCCAAGATCACCTTATCAGAATTTAAACCATATAATATGTATTAATATCATAATATAAGGTATAGAAACATACATCTTATCGCTAAATCCTAATTTGTGCTCGATTGTCGGCAGCAGTCCGTCAGGGTTTCCACCAGGTGCCCACGTGTTTACCCTCCAACGTTGATCCACACGGGGACTCGATCAACCCACTAGCACCTATTTAAAAATTCTCTATAATTCAATTCTAATTTATCAGAATTTAAATGCTATTTGGGCAGAACCTCCTTTCTTGGCTTTGCTGTCACCCTGTTGGACCTTTTCTTGCCTTCCTTTCTTGCTCCTTGTCACCATAATTTTTATTATAATTCTCTAAGCCCTTTGGAAGACTTCTTATCCTTTATCAGGATTTTGTCTAGGCTAGAGAAGAAGAATAAAGAGAATTGGACAAGATGAGCCTATTGTAAGAAAGAAGGAAGAGTTTGGAATGAGCAATGACTCCTTGGCGTGCACCCCTATTTATATTGCACGTAGGGGTGCAAACCAAGCATATCACGCCCACTCACACCTCATCTCACACCTCCTCTCAATTTCTCATACCTCATTTGATGAGAAAAAGCCATGTGGACATCAAAGTTGGGTTGAAGAGGCACCTTATTGCAGAAGGACTCTTCAAACTCAACTTACGGTGTTCACATGAGAAGTCGCAATGCTTCTCTTATTGGCACCATCAACCCATGCCTTTGGATCTGGAAGGAACCCATCCAATGGCCAAGATAAAGGGTGCCAACTTTAGGAAGGGCGCAAGAGATAAGGGGCGTGGAACAAGTCAAAACAACCTTGAGATTTCACTTAGTCCAAGGGGTGCTTCCAAAGGGTGGCGCATGGCTTCATCCTTATCTCTTCTCCTAACTATTCTACGAAGAGTTTAATACTCAGAAGAACTCTTAGGTACCTCCTAAGAGTTCTGAAAACCTTTTGTAGAATAAAATCCATGGAGAAAATAGATAAGACCAAGTCAAGGAGGCGCCAACTCCCATCCATGTGCCATGTGGCACATGCGCATGGATTTAAATCCACACGCCAAGAGAGAGACTCTTAGGCATGTGGTTCCCTAGTTTTTGGCACCCAACAGGAAGCCCAATCAGAATACTTCAAACCCATTTCAAGACCAAATCCAATTTGGCTCAAATTGGTTCTAAATTAGCCCAAATCGGAACCCGATTCGAATCTGATTCGAATCTAGATGCTAGGGTTTGCAACATGTGCTAGCATGTTCAACTTGCAAACATGGTTTAATCAAATTAAATCCATGATCAATTCTCTTTGTGTGTGACCCATTGGGTTCCACATCTAGCCAACAGTGAGTTCGGGTGCAATTTAACCTAATTTGGTTAGAACACAACTGAGCCGATTTAGGTCAAATCAAGCTGACTCATTTCGATCAATCAGAACAACTTCTAATTAACGATCGAATTAAACTCTTTAATTTGATCAAACTCATAAGATATGATTGACGTCTAGCAATGTATCATGTCTATCTAGAAGATATAGAATTTTGATAAAAATATTAAAAAATACCCTTCAGTGGAAAATTATCGTGCAACTTGATCTTATGATCATCCTGCATCTCGAATATAAGTTTGGGTATAGAAAAATGTCAAACCTAATTTTATATTCATATTTCTTTCGATCAGATAATAATGATTCAATTTATAAAATATTAGAAACTATTTTTAATTTTTCATAATGCTCTGATCAAAGTCTTCCTGAATCATTATTTGATCGAAGCAGATAGAATGCAATCTCCTCTTACTAGGAGTGATCGTTTCCATATTGACCTACTCACAACCTTCATAAGCAATCCACCATATCCAAAAGTAATGATTAAATCATAAATGATATATCAAAATATGGATTCATGCTTATAAGGTTCTATGGCAGTCTCAGGTCAAAAGATTTACATGCACAATTCCCACTATGAGAAACATCTGTTGATATGTAGATAAGACTCCATCAGATGTTCTTTAATTGGATCAATTTAGTGAACTTATTCTCTAATGAGCACTTATATCCTTATATTAGTATCATACACAAGTAATTGTGAGATCAATTATCCTCTCCACCGAGCATACACAGGATGTACCAGTCTTATCAAAAATATTGATCCCCTACTCAATATTCTATCGACTAAGAATATTTAAAATTAAGATTTTAAGATTTTAGATCTCATTGGTATGATCGTATCATAACCCTAAAACCATAGCCCTAATTTATGGGGTTCATCATAATCAAAAAATAAGACACAGCATATGATGAACTAAATGCCTTTATTTATTTAAAACATCAGTACATTAGTTGTCGGGAGACAAAAGAATATCCATCAAATTACACATTTTGATTGACTTATAGGACATATTCCTTTCAATCTCTCACTTGCACTAAAGCCAATCGCCCTTATATTTCAACCCCATACAATCGCGGTGGCGATCGAACTGCTGCTATGGTAAAGCTTTAGTGAATGGATCTGCTAAGTTGTTCTTTGTGTCTACTCGTTCAATAATAACATCTTGTCTTTCAATTATTTCACGAACGAGATGGAAGCATCTTAAAATGTGCTTGGATTTATGGTGAAACCTGGGTTCCTTTGCTTGAGCAATTGCTCCAGTATTATCACAATAAAGTGGTACTGGGTTCTCAATCTCAGGAACAACACCCAATTCAGTGATGAACTTCTTCATCCAGACAGCTTCCTTGGCGGCATCACTTGCAGCTATGTATTCTGCCTCTGTGGTTGAGTCAGCTACAGTCTACTACTTAGAACTCTTCTAACCCACTGCTCCATCATTCAAAGTAAAGACATACCCTGAAATAGATTTGCTATCATCTGGGTCTGATTGGAAACTAGAATCAGAGTATCCTTCTAGTTTAAGATCAGATCCACCATATGTAAGAAAAATATCCTTAGTCCTTCTTAAGTACTTTAGAATATTTTTCACAGCCTTCCAATGATCCTCTCCTGGATCAGCCTGAAATCTACTGGCTATGCTTAAGGCATAAGCTACATCAGGCCTGGTACATAACATAGCATACATTATTGATCCTACAGCCGAAGCATAAGGAATAGAACTCATTCTATTTCTCTCTTCAGTTGTCTTAGGAGACATCTTCTTAGAGAGATGTATGCCTTGACTCATGGGTATGTAACCTCTTTTACTCCCATTCATACTGAATCTTTTCAGTATTAAGTCAATGTACTTAGACTGAGATAAGCCTAGCATCCTTTTAGATCTATCTCTATAGATCTTTATACCAAGTACATAGGATGTTTCCCCCAAGTCTTTCATGGAAAATTTATTGGATAGCCATAATTTGACTGATTGTAATATTGGGATATCATTCCCAATGAAGAGCATGTCATCTACATACAGAACCAACAAAACTAGGGCACTCCCATTAGTCTTCTTATACACACAAGGTTCATCCACATTCTTGATGAAGCCAAACTCTTTGACTGTTACATCAAAGCGGATGTTCCAACTCCTTGAGGCTTGCTTTAATCCATAAATAGATTTCTTAAGCTTGCATATTTGATTTGGTCTGTCATTTGAGACAAACCCCTCTGGCTGTGACATGTAGACCTCCTCTTCTAGAAAACCATTCAAGAAGACGGTCTTCACATCCATTTGCCATATTTCATAATCATAGTATGCTGCTATTGCAAGCATAATCTGAATAGATTTGAGCATGGCAACAGGTGAAAAAGTTTCATCATAATCAATACCCTATTTTTGCCTAAAATCTTTAGCTACCAATCTAGCTTTATAGGTTTCTATTTGACCATCTGCTCCAATCTTTTTCTTATAGACCCATTTGCACCCAATAGGATTTATCCCTTCTGATGCATCAACCAAAGTCCATACTTTGTTGGTGTACATAGAGTCCATCTCAGATTTCATGGCATCCTGCCATTTGTCTGAGTCCTTACTCATGACAGCTTCCGTATAGGTCAAAGGTTCATCATTCTCAATGACTTGGGCTTCATTATTCTCAATAATGAACCCATACCTTATAGATACATGTCGTACCCTATCTGACCTACAGATAGGAGTTATGTGTTCTGGTTCTTTCTTATTTATGTGAATATTTGGTTGAAAAATATCTATTTATTTTTCTTGAACTTTATTAATTTCAATATTTCTCCCACTGCCTCTTTCTAGGATAAATTCTTTCTCCATGAAAGTAGCATGCCTACTTACAAATACTTTTTGTTCAGTAGAGTGGTAGAATAGATATCCTATACTATCTTTAGGATATCCTACAAATAAATATTTATTTGCTCTAGCATCTAGCTTATGTCCAAAATTTCTTTTGACATATGTTGAACATCCCCATATCTTAAAATATTTAAGATTGGATTTCTTACCTCTCCATATCTCATATGGCGTGCTAGATACAGATTTAGAAAGTACTCTATTCAAGATAATTATTGTGGTCTCTAAAGCATGACCCCAGAAGGAAATAGGCAACTCAGTGAAGCATATCATGGACCGCACCATATCTAATAAGGTACGGTTCCTCCTTTCGGCTACATCATTTAATTGTGGCGTATAAGGAGGTGTCCATTCAGAGATAATTCTCTTTATCTTAAGATGGTCTAAAACTTCACTAGATAAGTATTCTCCTACTCGATCAGATCGAAGGATTTTTATATTTTTTTCAGTTTATTTTTCGATCATACTTTGATACTCTTTGAATTTATCAAAGGCTTCGGATTTATGTTTCATAAGATACACATATCCAAACCTAGATAAATCATCTGTAAATGTAATAAAATAAGAGTATCCACCTCTGGCCTGGGTTGTCATAGGGCCACATACATCTATATGTACAAGTCCTAACAACTCGTTTGTCCTATCTCCATGTCCACTAAATGAAGTCTTGGTCATTTTACCCATGAGACATGATTCACAAGTTCCTAATGATTCACAATCATAAGGATAAAAAAACTTTTCTTTGTACAACTTGTTAATCCTAGTCTCACTGATATGACCAAGTCGACAATGCCAAAGTAAGGCATTATTTACATTATCTCTCTTACGTTTTCTATTTTCATCAACATGAAAAATATTATCATTCAAACATAGAGTCAACAAACTATTGTCAAAAATGCCATGGCAAATTATTTCATTAGAAAAATTAATCGAGCAACCATTGCTCGTTACAAATATTTGATATCCTTGTTTTATCAACAAGGATACAGATACAATATTTCTAATGATCTTAGGCATGTAATAACAATTTGTTAGCTCTAAGATCTTCCCAGAAGAAAACTTCAAGATATTTGTCCCTACAGCTTCTGCTTGGATGGACTCTCCTCTAGCACTGTAGAGCTCGAAGTCTCCCTTCCTCAAACTTCTAATTTTCTGTAGCCCCTGCAATGATTTGCAGATATGAAAACCACAGGCAGTATCTAATACCCAAGAGATTGAAATGGAAGAATTCAATGATAATATTGTATGTATCTCATACATACCTTTTGGTGCATTATTTGCACTAGTCTTCACTGTTGCAAGGTAAACCTTGCAATTCCTTTTACAATGACCTGCCTTGCCGCAGTGAAAGCAGGTCAACTGTCTGGAGGTCTTCTTTCCTTTCTTCCTCTTATTTATACCACCTTTAGGGTTCAGCCTCCTTTTAGAACCCTTTTTGCCTGCCTTTTTCTTGGAGATCCCATCCACAAGAAGAAGAGGAGCCTTATCCTTCTTGATATGGCTCTCTGCTGTCTTGAGCATATTTAACAGCTCAGGCAAGGAAGAATTCAGTTTGTTCATATGATAGTTCATGACAAACTAAGAAAATGATTCTGGGAGTGATTGCAAGATTAGATCCTGACTCAACTCCCCATCCATAACAAAACCTAATTGACCTAATCGAGTGATCAGGTCAATAATCATCAAAATATGGTCTTGTACGGATGACCCCACTACCATTCTAGTATGGACTAATTGCTTAGATATCTCATATCTAGCAGTCCTACTCTGTTCTCCATAAAATTCTTTTAAATTGAGCAATATGGAATGAGTGTCCATGCTATCATGCTGCCTCTGCAACTCATTTGTCATAGAGGCAAGTATGATACACTTGACAGTTAAAGAATCATTTTGCCACATCCTAAATGTGGCTTTTTCTTTCTCTGTGGCATCCTCCCCAACTAGCTCAATGTCAGGGGTATCGAGGATGTAAGAAAGCTTCTCTTGACTAAGTACTATTTTAAGATTTCTCAACTAGTCCACATAGTTAGGACCAGTCAATTTATTTGTATCCAAAATAGAGCGAAGTGAAAGTGAAGAAGCCATTAATCTACATAATAAAGAACATTATATAAGCAAACAACTCAAGATGATATGCATAATTAAATTAGGACTTTAATTTAATTGTGTCTCCCACTATTTTATCAGACATCATAACCCGCTAGTATGATGTTCGAGAAAACCTTGATTGATTTTCTTAGTGGGATTGAGATCCTAATTTCTTATAAAAGATCTTGTGGTTGCACAACAAACCTTTTATAAGTTTAAAGGTAGGAAACTCTTTCCAATTGCATCTCATGCAATTCTCAATAAAAACCCTAGCCTCTAAAACATTAATAGCCTTGTGTTTACACAACAAACCATAATGTTTTAGTTAAGTAGGACCCTTCATTTCAATATAGTCAAAATAGAATATAAATGCTCTTGTGGTTACACAACAAAGCATTATACTCAAAAATGTTGTAAGCCTCTTGATGCACCAGAACAATATTATGTCAATTTTCATAATCGGTCTTGTGGTTACACAACAAACCTAATATGGTTCATGACATAATAATGTCCTAGCATGAAGGAAGGTCATAATGTAGTGAATATAACACCAAGCATCCCAGCTAAGAATTAAATTAATCTAATCAGCCGGTAAGTGGGAGAGAGGTGGGGGTCCTCTCGTTGCTTTCTATAGACACCAATAAATTGGCTAGGTTAGACAATGGAATCAATTAGAAACCACGTTCTCTTTACCAATCATGAACCACTTTCCTAGACACTAATTGATCAATTAGACATCTGGACTGGTTCTGCTATTAGTTAATTACACTACAACTTATTATCATTTTACAAAGGGCTTTTCAGGTCTCAATGCATATTTAATTTCTATATCATACTAAATACATGAATAAAAGAAATTAGCATCATAGTGAACATAATTCAATATGACAGGGTAACATTCCATAATTATATACATCATAATTTAATTATGAAATAATGAATATGATCTCATCATATTAATATCATATAAAAATTGTAAATTATGATCATATCATATTTATAATATTGCCATTAAATCATTAACATATCATCATATGATTTAATTCTAACAAGGTCACTCTGATACCACTGTGAGGTTTGGTGTCAAGGCGAAAGCATGGATTTCAAAGCAATTATTATGAAATTATAAAACCAAAACCTAACTCCCCTAATTTGTGCTCGGTCACCGGCAGCAGTCCGTCAGGGTTTCCACCAGGTGCCCACGTGTTCACCCTCCAACGTTGATTTACACGGAAACTCGATCAACCCACTAGCACCTATTTAAAAATTCTCTATAATTAAACTCTAATTTATCAAAATTTAAATGCTATTTGGGCAGAACCTCCTTTCTTGGCTTTGCTGTCACCCTATTGGACCTTTTCTTGCCTTCCTTTCTTGCTCCTTGTCACCTTAATTTTTATTATAATTCTCTAAGCTTTTTGGAAGACTTCTATCTTTTATTAGGACCTTGTATAGGCTAGAGAAGAAGAATAAAGAGAATTGGACAAGATGAGCCTATTGTAAGAAAGAAGGAAGAGTTTGGAATGAGCAATGACTCCTTGGCGTGCACCCCTATTTATATTGCACGTAGGGGTGCAAACCAAGCATCTCACGCCCACTCACACCTCATCTCATACCTCCTCTCAATTTCTCACACCCCATTTGATGAGAAAAAGCCATGTGGACATCAAAGTTGGGTTGAAGAGGTGCCTTATTGCAGAAGGACTCTTCGAACTCAACTTATGGTGTTCACATGAGAAGTCGCAATGCTTCTCTTATTGGCACCATCATCCCATGCCTTTGGATCTGGAAGGAAGCCCATCCAATGGCCAAGGTAGAGGGTGCCAACTTCAGGAAGGGTGCAAGAGATAAGGGGTGTGGAACAAGTCATAACAACCTTGAGATTTGACTTGGTCCAAGGGGCACTTCCAAAGGGTGGCACATGGCTTCATCCTTATCTCTTCTCCTAACTATTCTATGAAGAGTTTAGTACTCAGAAGGACTCTTAGGTACCTCCTAAGAGTTTTGAAGACTTTTTGTAGAATAAAAGCCATGGAGAAAATAGATAAGACCAAGTCAAGGGGGCGCCAACTCCCATCCATGCGCCATGTGGCACATGCGCATGGATTTAAATCCACACGCCAAGAGAAAGACTCTTAGGCATGTGGTTCCCTGGTTTTTGGCACCCAACAGCAACCCAATCAGAATACTTCAAACCCATTTCAAGACCAAATCCAATTTAGCTCAAATTGGTTCTAAATTAGCCCAAATCGGAATCTGATTCGAATCTGATTCGAATCTAGATGCTAGGGTTTGCAACATGTGCTAGCATGTTCAACTTGCAAATATGGTTTAATCAAATTAAACCCATGATCAATTCTCTTTGTGTGTGACCCATTGGATTCCACATCTAGCCAGTAGTGAGTCTGGATGTAATTTAACCTATTTTGGTTAGAACACAACTGAGCCGATTTAGGTCAAATCAAGCTGACCCGTTTTGATCAATCAGAAACAGCTTCTAATTAACGATCGAATTAAACTCTTTAATTCGATCAAACTCACAAGACATGATTGACATCTAGCAATGTATCATGTCTACCTGAAAGATATAGAATTTTGATAGAAATATCAAAAATATCCTTCAGTGAAAAATTACCGTACAACTTGATCTTACGATCATCCTGCATCCCGAATATAAGTTTGGGTATGAAAAAATGTCAAACCCAATTTTATATTCATTTTTCCTTCGATCAGATAATAATGATTTAATTTATGAAATATTAGAAATTATTTTTAATTTTTCATAATACTCTAATCAAAGTCTTCCTGAATCATTATTCGATCGAAGCAGATAGGATGCGATCTCCTCTTACTAGGAGTGATCGTTTCCATATTGACCTACTCACAACCTTTATAAGCAATCCACCATATCCAGAACACCCCGTATATGATTAAATCATGAATAAGTATGATCCAAAATATGGATTTATGCTTATAAGGTTCTATGGTAGTCTCAGGTCAATAGATTTACATGCACAATTTCCACTATGAGAAACATCTGTTGACATGTAGATAAGACTCCATCAGATGTTCTTTAATTGGATCAATTCAGTGAACTCATTCTCTAATGAGCACTTACATCCTTGTATTAGTGTCATACACAAGTAATTGTGAGATCAATTATCCTCTCCATCGAGCATACACAGGATGTACCAGTCTTATCGAAAATATTGATCCCCTACTCAATGTTCCATCGACTAAAAATATTTAAAATTAGGGTTTTAAGATTTTAGGTCTCACTGGTATGATCGCATCATAACCCTAAAACCATAGCCCTAATTTATGGGGTTCATCATAATCAAAAAATAAGACATAGCATATGATGAACTAAATATCTTTATTTATTTAAAACATCAGTACATGAGTTGTTGGGACACAAAAGAATATCCATCAAATTACACATTTTGATTGGCTTATAGGGCATATTCTTTTCAGTGTGCCCTAAGGTTTGATTTTTTCATATGTTGGAACCAAAAATCAAATTTTACATTGTGAGACATTTGAAAAGTATCTTCTTGGCATAATCTTGGTGGTAAGTTTTGAGGTGACTGAGCTTTGGCGTGATCGTTCCTTAAGTTTAAAGCCGATAGTGTTCTTGAGAAAATAAGGCTGTGGTGGCGCACCAGTTAGGAAGAACCTTGACCAACTTCTATATGGATCACCATTGGAGGACTTATACTTTGGAGTATCATGGAGATCACCAATATGCACACTATCATTTTTGTAAAAGTAAAAATTCTATCCCTTTTTGCATGCTTGTTTTGTTTTGATCAAAATCGGCAAGGTGATTCTAGGGTTTGGATTTTGCCTCGATAGTTTTATATGTTAAAGCTATTGACTTGTTTGCTTTTAAACTTTTAAAAATTAATTTTTGCTACGTGGCCAAAATCCAATAGTGGTATCAGAGTCATCCTTGTCTGATTCGATCAAACAAGTGCAAAGTAGCAGCATAGAATTATTCTTGTTCATATATTGCCAAGAATATTGCTTCAATTTTTAGCATCAATTTTTAAAATTAAAAATATTTTTGACTTTATATGTACAATGATTTTAAATTTTCATTATTAAAATTATGAATTTATGATAATTTGAAATTTATATTATCATGATAGTATGATGCTTAAATCGATACATGGTTAAGGGTGTTTTGTATGCCTAATATAATTTGGAGTTGCTTTATTATTTCAATTTTGCTTGTCATATGTTATGACTTGAATTGCACCCTTATATGATTTTTGGCATAATTATATGATTGCTATTATGATTTGTGATTACATGTCGAATTGTATAATATGTAAAGTATATTTTATGTAGTCGTAGTTAGGATGTGCCGAGACCAGTTCAAAGATCCTCTTAAAAATTATATTAAGTTGTAATATCGGGATCCACTTTTAAATCAAAAGTCAATTTTTTTTGACTAATTGGTGTTGAAAAAAGTGTGAAAGGTAGTTTTCTAATTAAGTCCGTATGCTGGCCTACCTAACTTTGTTGGTGTCTATGAAAAGCTACGGAGAGCCTCTCACCTACTGACCTGGCCAATTTGGTCTTATTGAATTTTGAACTTAGATTGTTTAGTGATGTAAACATTACAAGGACCTTCCTTCAAACTTGGTCAATAGAGTATGTGAAGATCTTAGTGAGATTGTTGTGCTATCCACAAGACTTACTATAAAAATTGATATAATGTTGACTAAGTACATTTTGATGCTTATAGCATATTTTGAATAGTGTTGCTTTGTTGTACTATCCATAAGGACAGCATTGTTTAAGTATGACCATATGGGATTGAAGGGTCAGCTTAACTAGAACACTATAGTTTGTTGTGCTATCCACAAGGCTATATATGATCTAGAGGTCAGAAAAAGAAATATTGAGAATTGTAGAGGTACAATTAGTAAAAAGTTATCTACTCTTGAACTCATGAATACTTGTTGTACTATCCCCAAGGTGTTTGTGAGGAATAGAGATCTCAACCCTACTAAGAAATATTAGTATGTTTTTTGATTTTTATACTTGAGGGCTATGAAGTTCCATAAAATAGTGAGAGGCACAAATAGATAAAAATCTTAATCTTGTTGTGAATGTCATCATGAGTTGTCTGCTTATATTATGTTCTTATTATTGTAGATTAACTATACATATGGTATCCTCACTATCATTTAGAGGCATACTAGATGCAAACAAATTGATCGGACCTAGCTATGTAGACTGGTTAAAAAACTTAAGAATTATTCTCACTAAAGAGAAAGTCTCCTGCATTCTAGATACACCTGCATCAGATTCACTTGGAGAAGATGCTTCCAAGGAGAAAAAGGCCACATACAAGATATGGAAAGATGATAGTGTGACTATCAAATACATCATGCTTGCCTCCATGAGTAACGAGATTCACAGGCAGCATGAGGACATAGATGTGCCCTCTATACTTCTTAATCTTAAAGAGTTATATGAGAAACAAAGTCGAATTGCTTGATATGAGACATCAAAGTGGTTGTTCTGTGCTCGCATGACTGAAGGCACCTCTATGCAAATGCATGTCCTAAAGATGATTGATTTGATCACTCATTTGGGATAGCTGAGCTTTGCCATGGATGGTAAACTTAGCCAAGATTTGATCTTGCAGTCTCTCCCTAACTTTTTTTCTCAGTTTGTTATAAATTACCATATGAACAAACAAAACATCAACCTGCCAGAGTTGCTGAACATATTGAAAATAACAGAGAGCCATTTCAAGGATGAAAAGGCTCTGGTACTTTTTGTTGATAAGATCAACAAGAAGAAGGCAAAGAAGGATTCTAAGAAAAAGATAAATCCTAAGGTTGGCATCTCCAAGAAGAAGGCGAAGAAGATCTTCACTAAAGGTACTTGCTATCACTGTGGTAAGGAGAACCACTGGAAAAGGAATTGTAGGGATTACCTTGCAACTGTAAAACCGACAAACATTGCCAAAGGTTTGTATATGATACAAACTAACTTATCATTAAATACTTCATTTTCAGATTCTTAGGTATTAGATACCGCCCGTGGTTCACACTTTTGCAAATCGTTGCAGGATCTATAAGAAATAAAGAGTTTGAATAAAGATGATTTCAAGCTGTTCGATGCTAGTGGAGAGTTCATTCAGATAGAAGTTATAGGAATTAAGATTTTAAAGTTATCTTCGGGCAAAATTTTGAAACTCAAGACCTGTTATTATATCCCAAATATTGTTCGAAATATTATTTCTATACCATTGTTATTGGAACAAAATTTTGAAATAAAAGCAAAGAATAATGGTTGTTCTATATATTTTTCTAACGAATATTATGAAAGTATTTTTGTTGATAATGATCTTTTGTTTCTTTCACTTAATGATAAAGTACTTCATATTAATAATATGAAGAAAAAAAAGAGAAAGGATGTGAATGTCACATACCTCTGGCACTACCGACTTGGCCATATAAACGAGTCAAGAATTAACAAGTTATACAAAGATAAATTCTTTGATTCTTGTGGTTATGAATCATATAGAACTTGTGAATCTTATCTCATAGAAAAAATGACCAAGACTCTATTTACTGGATATAGAGAAAGGGCAAGTGACATATTGGACCTTGTACATACTGATATTTATGGTCCAATATCGACTCAAGCTAGAGGTGGATACTCTTACTTCATCACATGTATAGATGATAGGTCTAGATTTGGATATGTGTATTTAATGAAATATAAATTCAAAGCTTTTGATAAATTTAAAGAGTATCAAAGAATGGTTAAGAAACAAACTGGTAAAAGTATTAAAGCTCTTCGATCTAATCGAGGAGGAGAATACTTATCTAATAAATTTTTTGATTATTTAAAATAAAATAAAATATTTTTTTAATTGATACCTCCTTATACTCCATAATTAAATGAAATTGTAGAAAGGAGGAAACACACCTTATTAGATATGGTGCAGTCCATGATCTATTTCACGGATCTTTCAATATCCTTCTGAGGAAATGCTCTCGAGGCCGCAGCATATGTCCTAAATAAAATACCTTCTAAATCTATTTCTTGCACTCTATATGAAATATAGAAAGAAAAAAGATCCAATTTTAAGCATCTTAAGATTTGAGGTTGTCTGACTTATGTAAAAAATGTTGATAGACATAAGCTGGATGCTAGATCAAAAAAATATAGGTTTATAGATTATCCCAAGGAGAGTATAGGATACTACTTCTACAATCCTACTCAACAAAAAGTGTTTATTGGTAGGCATGTCATTTTCTTGGAGAAAGAGTTTATCCAAGAAAGAAGCAGTGGGAGGTCTGTTGAACTTATGGAAGTTCAAAACCAACAATCTATCCAGGATTCATAAAATAGTTTTCAACTAGATGTGCCCATTATTGAGGCACAGATACTTCACACACTTTCTCCTCGAAGGTCAAGTAGAGTGCATAATGTACTACTGAGTTATGAATTTATTATTAAAAATGACAATACATCTCACATCATTGAAAATGATGATCACACGACATATTCGAAAGCTGTCATGAATAGTGACTCTGACAAATAGCTCAATGTCATGAAAACTGAAATAGACTCTATGAATACCAATCAAGTTTGGACTTTGGTTGATGTGCCTGAGGGTGTGACCCCAATAGGATGTAAATTGGTCTTCCAAAGGAAGATTGGAGCAGATGGCCAGCTAGAGACCTATAAGGTCAGGTTAGTGGCAAAAGGTTTCAGACAAAAATAAGATGTTGATTATGAAGAAACTTTTTCACCGATAGCCATGCTCAAGTCTATTCGGAAACTCTTGCTATTGTAGCATACCATAACTATAAAATCTGATAGATGGATGTCAAGACTGTCTTCCTCAATGAAAACCTTGAGGAAGAAGTCTATATGACTCAGCCAAAGAGATTTGCCTCTAGTGGGAGAGAAAATCAGGTATGCAAGCTGAATAGATTCATTTATGGATTAAAACAAGCATCAAAAAGCTGGAACATCCATTTTGATGAGATAGTCAAATCGTTTTGCTTCATCAAAAATATGGATGAATCTTGTGTGTACAAAAAGACTAGTGGGAGTGCTATTATCTTTTTGGTCCTATTTGTGGATGACATATTGCTCATTAGAAATGATATTCTGATATTAGAATCGGTTAAGACATGGTTATCACAAAAATTTTTCATGAAAGATTTGGATGAGGCATCCTATATACTAGGTATAAAGATCTATAAGGATAGATCAAAAAAGATACTAGACTTGTCTCAGTTTAGGTACTGTTGGGTATAAAATATCCTCAGCCGAAGTTCTCAACGGGATTAACTCTCGCGAGTCTCCTCCGACTCCGGCTACAGACAGACCTCGTCCGGACTCCTACGGGAGCCGAACTCTGCCCACAACTTCAACTGCTAGTAGACTCCGCCCGGACTCCTATGGGAGTCGGGCTCCGTCCCCAACTACTGGTAAGCTTCGTCCGGACTCCTACGGGAGCCAGACTTCGCCCCTGACTTTAATTGCAGGAAGACTCCACCCGGACCCCTACAGGAGTCGGGCCTCGTCCCCGACTCTGGCTGCAGACAGACCTCGTCCAGACTCCTACGGGAGCCGGACTCCACCCAAAACTCCAACTACCAGTAGACTCCGCCCGGACTCCTATGGGAGCCGGGCTCCGTCACCAACTTCAACTACTGGTAAGCTTTGTCCGGACTCCTATGGGAGCCGGGCTCCATCCCCAACTTCAACTGCTGGTAAGCTTCGTCCGGACTCCTACGGGAGTCGGATTTCGCCCCTAACTTTAATTGCAGGAAGACTCCGCCCGGACCCCTATGGGAGCCGGGCCTCGTCTCCGACTCCGACGGCAGACAGACCTCGTCCGGACTCCTACGGGAGCCGAACTCCGCCCACAACTCCAACTACTAGTAGACTCCGCCCGAACTCCTACGGGAGCCGGGCTCCATCCCCAACTGCTGGTAAGCTTCGTCCGGGTTCCTACGGCAGCCGGACTTCGCCCCTGACTTTAATTGCAGGAAGACTCCGCCCGGACCCCTACTGGAGCCGGGCCTCGTCCCTGACTCTGGCTACAGACAGACCTCGTCTGGACTCCTACGGGAGCCGAACTCCGCCCATAACTCCAACTGCCAGTAGACTCCGCCCGGACTCCTACGGGAGCCGGGCTCTATCCCCAACTGCTGGTAAGCTTCGTCCGGACTCCTACGGGAGCCGGACTTCGCCCCTGACTTTAATTGCAGGAAGACTCCGCCCGGACCCCTACGGGAGCCCGGCCTCATCCCCGACTCTGGCTGCAGACAGACCTCGTCCAGACTCCTACGGGAGCCAAACTCTGCCCACAACTCCAACTGCTAGTAGACTCTGCCCAGACTCCTACGGGAGCTGGGCTCCATCCCCAACTGCTGGTAAGCTTCGTCCAGACTCCTACGGGAGCCGGACTTCGCCCCTGACTTTAATTGCAGGAAGACTCCATCCGGACCCCTACGGGAGCTGGGCCTTGTCCCCGACTCTGGCTGCAGACAGACCTCGTCCAGACTCCTACGGGAGTCGGACTCAGCCCACAACTCCAACTGCCAGTAGACTTCGCTCGGACTCCTACGGGAGTCGGACTCCGTCACCAACTTCAACTACCGGTAAGCTTCGTCCGGACTCCTACGGGAGCCGGGCTCCGTCACCAACTTCAACTACCGGTAAGCTTCGTCCGGACTCCTACGGGAGCCGGGCTCCGTCCCCAACTTCAACTGCAGGTAAGCTTCGTCTGGACTCCTACGGGAGTTGGACTTCGCCCCTGACTTTAATTGCAGGAAGACTCCTCCCAGACCCCTACGGGAGCCGGGCCTCGTCCCTGACTCTGGCTGCAGACAGACCTCGTCCGGACTCCTACGGGAGCCAGACTCCGCCCATAACTCCAATTGCCAGTAGACTCCGCCCGGACTCCTACGGGAGCTGGGCTCCATCACCAACTTCAACTACCGGTAAGCTTCGTCTGGACTCCTACGGGAGCCGAGCTCCATCACCAACTTCAACTACCGGTAAGCTTCGTCCAGACTCCTACGGGAGCCAGGCTCCGTACCCAACTTCAACTGCTGGTAAGCTTCGTCCGGACTCCTATGGGAGCCAGACTTCGCCCCTGACTTTAATTGCAGGAAGACTCCGCCCGGACCCCTACGGGAGCCGGGCCTCATCCCCGACTCCGACTGCAGACAGACCTCGTCCGGACTCCAATGGGAGCCGGACTCTGCCCACCACTCTGACCGCAAGCAGACTCCGCCCAGACTCCTACGGGAGCCGGGCTCCATCCTCAACTTCAACTGCTGACACTCCAGCCAGGCATCAGTCGGCAGACCTTCACTCCCTGGCGCACCGCAGTAACGGCCGCAATTCTGCTCCACTCCCTGCGACAGATTCCACGCTGCTCCATCACTCCACGACTCTGCTCCACCTCTTGCGATGGATTCCATGTGGTTCCATCACTCCCTGGCAGGCCATAATAACGGCCACGATCTTGCTCCACTTCCTGCGATGGATACCACGTGATTCTTCCATTCTCTGGCAAGTCGCGACAACGAACGCCGCTCCACTTCTCGTGGCAGACCCCACGTGGCACACCCCGGTGGTAGCCACGGGTCCACTCCACTACTCTCCGCAACAAACTTCTCCCGACTATGGGCGGTCCACTGCCAGGCGGTTACAGGCATCACTATCAGTTTGTTTCCCCCTCCGCCTATAAAAGGAGAAACCCCAGATACGTTATTCTATAAGCCCTCGTTTTTACCTAGAAACTCTGCTAAAATTTTCGTTCGAGCACTCCATTTTTGTTGAGATAGAGAACTGACTTGAGCATCGGAGGGTCTTGCCGGAGCAACCCCACCTCTGGTTTAGACTTCTTTTGCAGGTCCCGACGGCGACCGCGACTCCAGCTTCTCCAGCGTAAGTGGATTTTTGCACCAACAAGATTGGCACTAGAGGAAGGGGCCTGAATCTTCGCGGTGCCCTTGTTCTTAAAGGAGCGCTTAACGGGATTGCCCCCGGGCGTCTTTGCCGTGCTCCCCTCCCCTCCGATAGTCCCCCACTTGGTCTTTGCCCGATGCCTCCCCGTAAGGCATCCACGCGACGATCCACGGCCTTCGCGGCCAGATCTCAGGCTCCGACCTCACCTCCAATTTTCCAGCCTCCTCCTCCTCCTCCGACGATGGCGGTCCGTGCGGAGCAATTTGATCTGCTGGCGCAGCAGGTCAGAGGCCTCACTGAAGCTGTACAGGCCATGCAGCAGCAGCAGCAGCCGCAGGCATCAGTGCGCCTGGAAATGGTGTCACTGAAATGCCAGAATCCGACAGTGGGGCGGGCCACTTGGGCCAGCCGCCTTGTCTTTCCCGGGAAGACGAACCCGAGGGTGGAGAGCCCTCAATCGGATCATGACTCCACCCCTGGAAGATCCCTGCCCCCATTCTGCCAGAGGACCCTCGAGACCCGAAGTTGAGAGGATTTCCTGGATCGGAGACTCCAGGAGATGAACCGACGGATCAAAAAACTCCACCACGCTCCCCCCGCTTACGGTGAGGATATTTGCACTGACCCTCCCTTTTCTCAAATGATCATGCAGGAACCGATCCTGCCAAACTTTAAACTCCCCCAGTTCGAAAGCTACGACGGGACTTCAGACCCAGTTGATCATCTGGAAGCCTTCCAGATGATGATGCTGCTTCATGGCATGCCTGACGCCATCCAGTGCCGAGCCTTCCCCTCCACCTTGAAGGGAGCGGCGAGAAATTGATACTCGACGCTGAAGTCGGGTACCATCTTTTCCTTCGATCAGATGAGCCACAAATTTGTGGCTCATTTTGTCAGCAGCCGACGCCCCCAGAAGGGCTCAAACTCCCTCGTTAATATCAGGCAGAGGGAGGGGGAGTCCATTCGGGCCTACATCAACCGCTTCAATATCGCAGTGCTAGAGGTCCAGAATTTGGACCAATCAGTCACAATGGCCACTCTGAAGGGCAGCCTTCAGAAGAATGACCTTTTGTTCTCCCTGGAGAAGAAGTACCCCAGAGATTTTGCTGATTTGTTGGCTCGGGCTGAAGGGTACACCCGAGCAGAAGAAGCCTTCAAAATGAAGGATGAGGAGACTGTGAGAGAGCGGCAGGCGGGAGACTCGAGTAAGCCCGCAGTCGAAAAAAGGTTGAGAGAAGCTCGGCCTCATTCTCGATCCCCTCCTGGGCACAAGCGTGCCTATACTCCTCCCCGGGTACATAGGCAGAGAAGTCCGGATCGCGGGGTTCGGCGGGGTTCTCCACCGGGAAGATTCCACAACTACGCCCCCCTCAATGCCTCGAAGATCCAGGTACTGATGGAGGTCAGGGAGCAGCTCCCTAGGCCAGAGAGGATGCGCACACACCCCGAGAAGTGCAACCCCAACAAGTTCTGTCTCTACCACCGCGACCACGGCCACGACACGGAGGAATGCATCCAGCTCTGAGATGAGATCGAGGAGCTCATCCAGTGTGGTTGACTCGACAGGTTCATCTGACGCCGGCCTGAGGGTAGAGAAGATCGGCCAAGGGTCCTGTCGCAACCTGAACCGCCAAGGAGGGAGGAGCAGCCCGGAGATCGGCCTCCGATCGGGACCATCGACTCCATCATCGGAGGGCCTCAAGGAGGAGCAGACCTTCCACGACCATGGAACTCGAGAAACCTGTAAATGTATCGCCTACGACTTTGCCCTGAATCTAAATTCCTTTCGACTTTGCATGTTCTTCCCTTTCGGCGTGGATTTGTTACGACTGGGGATAACCCCTTCAAACAATTAAAACAAGGTTATGTTAGGAATAGGAGGAGAACCTCATCCTAACATAAATAAAATGAAAGTCCAATTATCTTGAGATCGGATTGGGGGAGAGGCCCATATAACGGCCCTTAGGTGCCCCCATGGCCGTGTTAGGAACGGGAGGAGAACCTCGTCCTAACATGAGCAAAGTCGAAGGCTCGGTTCTTTTAGACCGGATGGGGGGAGAGGCCTTACAACCCCCGAATGCGACCCCACAGCCATGTCAGGAATAGGAGGAGAACCTCGTCCTGTCATGAGCAAAGTCAAAGGCCCGATTCTTTTAGACCAGATGGGGGGAGAGGCCTTACAACGCCCGAATGCACCCCCACAGCCATGTCAGAAATAGGAGGAGAACCTCGTCCTGACATGAGCAAAGTCAAAGGCCCAGTTCTTTTAGATCGAATGGGGGGAGAGGCCTTACAATGCCCTAATGCGCCCCCACAGCCATGTCAGGAACAGGAGGAGAACCTCATCCTGACATGAGCAAAGTCGAAGGCCCGATTCTTTTAGACCGGATGGGGGGAGAGGCCCTTGCGATGGCCCTTATGTTTTCCCGCGGCCCCGTTGGGAACAAGAGGAGAACCTCGTCCTAACCTGAACTGAGATCGACTATGTTAGGAACGGAAGGAGAACCTCATCCTGACAGTGATGAAACCCGACGGCCCAACAAGATCGGATGAAGGGGAAAGGCCCCTCAGCAGCACCTCCACACTTCTACGCAGCCCCGCGAAAGGCAAGGGGAGGACCCTCACTCCGAAAGGAGGGGGAAAATTAAAAAAGAAAGTGACGAACTACATCAAAAATAGATGAAGGACAAACTACGCCAAAGACGTAAGGAACCTCATCTTAACAAAGACGGAAAGTTCCTACTAGGCACCCCCGGTCTCTAAGAGGGCCCTCGACACAGGTCAAGAAAACAGCGACACCTTCAGGGTAACGCAGAGATCGGACCACCAAGCTCGAGCCTACGACCATGGACGATGAGGAAAGTAAATCAGCATGTCAACGACTGGGCACCTCCAAATGACGTCAACGTCGGACAAGTCAAAAGGCCAGAGAAGTTCGGCGGGCGACAATTTAATACAGTAGCAGACGAGGTAACGCAAAATCTCCTTTTCATTCTATTTGCAAAATATACACCATGAAGCCCAGAAGGCCAAAGGAAGAAAAGTAAAATGACAAAAGCAAGACAAAACAACAAAAGAGAAAATGTATGCATGGAAAGACGGAAGGCCAAAAAGAGCCCTAGGGAAGCCCCGCTCCTTCCGACCTAGAGTTATCTGCTTCACCCCTTATCCAGGACTGCCTCAGATTTTCAACTTCTTCTTCTAGCTCTCTCTTTTTCAGCAGCGCGTCCTGGAGCGCCCGACGAAGTCGCTGGCTTTCGTTCTCCGCCTCTCGATGCCTCTTTCTCAGGACCTCAGATTCTGCCTCCACATCCGTGACGGCCTGCTGCTCGTAGGCCAGCTGAATCTTCAATTGCTGTAGCTCAGTCGTCCTCTCCCTGAGGGTGACAGAAAGCCCTTCGGTGGTTCCTCTTAGGGACTGGAGTTCATTGGAATCCCAAGAAGAAGCAAGCTGAGCCCAGTCAGCCAGCTGCCTCTGAAGACGGGCGACTTCGTCGGCCACCACCCTGAGTCTCCCTTTATATTCATCCACCTGCCTGTGCCAACCGGCCCGATGCACATCGTAGCTCACCTCGGCATCCTGAAGCTGCTGCTGAAGGTCGGAGACCTTCTTCGACCACTCCCGGTCGCCGTCGGCCCGAGCCAAGAGCCAGGATGAACTTCCTTCCAGCTGGCCAATCCTCTCCTGCACAGCTAACAGTTCCACCCTGAGAGAGTTGATCTTGGCAGCTTGAGCCCAAATTTGATCGCTGGCACTCTTCTTGTGTTCTTCAAGCTCCTTCGCGAAGTCCGCCTTCCTCTGGCTGTACTCCATGATCCCCTTCATGTGGAGATTTCAAAAGCGGGTGGCCTCTGAGGTGGCTTCAGAGTAACCCTCCCTTAACCTGTGAAGCTCGCCTTCCATCTTCTTCGACCTTTTTGTCGCATGAAGAACCTCCTTCTTCAGCCGCTAGATCGTGGACTTCAGCGGGATCCCCTGGGGCAGGGGAAGTGCCTTGGCAGGATGCTGCCATCGAGAGACAGAAGCGTCAAGGCGCGTCTCATTGTAGAAAGAAAAATAAAAAGGGGGGAAGGGGGAGAAGAGAAGCCATCCACGATGAAAAATTCAACTTTATTGATTGAATGATTCTTGAAGACAAAAAGGAAAAGAAAAATTACAGTAAAAGAAAGATACAAGGTCGAAGGTCTCAGACCTCAAAAGTAGGAGTTGGAGAGTTCGGTGTTCCTGGAGGGGGGGCTGTGGCAGCAGTAGCGGCAGGAGAAGGACCGGCCTTATCCTCAGACTCCTCACCCAAGAAGCTGAGGTCGAGCTCGAAAAATTTTCTGGCCACCTTCTCCTGGCAGAGCTCGAACCCCTTAATGAATGCCTCTTGGTCTAACCTGATGTTCAGATCCCTCATCTCTGCAGAGGCCTTGAACTCCTCCACTGCAAGAACCCTGGCCTCCGAGACCAGGATCGAAATCTGCTCCGCCAAGTTGGCGACCTCGGCCTCCGCCTTCCTCACCGTCTCCTCCGAGGTCTATCTCTCTTCCTCCCGGGCCTGCTTTTCTCTCTCCAGGGCCTCCTGGAGGGCAACTACTTCGGCTGCCTTTTCTTTGAGGTAAGCGACCTCGACCCGACGATGCTCCTTCGCCTGGATGGTGTCCCTCCTCGCCTGGTTCGTCGCCTCGATATTGATGAGGAACTGGTGCCCAATCTGCAAGGGCGGCTAGGGGATCAGAATAAGGGTCGAATAGCCGATTAAATGAAGATTTGTTTACCTCGAGAAAGGACCCTAGGGAGTCTCAAACACGCTGCTCAGGATCGGCGTGGTCGATCCTCTCGACGACTTCAGGCAGAATACAGCCGTCGATCAACCGCTTGATCAAGTCCCTGTCATTGAAGGGATTCTCCGGCTCCTCTTCGAAATCGAGGGACTCGTCAGCGGTAGCTCGACGGCTACTCACCTTGCGGGCCACCGACTTTCTTCTCCTCCCCCTCTCGACTACGGGCGCCTCCATGCGGCGGACCCTCGAAATGGGAGCCCCAGTCGGCGGACTCCTTGAAGAGGCCCGGGGGGCCGTTGGTTCGGCGTTCGAAGGAACGTCGATCGTGGGGGCCACCTGGACAGGCGCAGCCAGGCTCGTCTCCTCCACCCTGACCTTCTTTGCTGATCCGAAGGCCGCGGCACCTTTTCTTTTATCGGCCTTGAGGCTCCTGGCGAGCATCCGTGCTGCTTCGGCATCCATTCCTAAAAAAAATAATAATAAAAGAGAGAAGAGAGATCAAAAATTAATAATGGGATGAAAAAAGAAGGAGTGGCACATAAAAAAAAAAAAAAAAAAGAGAAGAGAGGAAAGAAGAAAAGAGAAGGAGAGAAGAAAAAGAAAGAAAAAGAAGAAGGACAGAAGAAAAGAAGAGAAAGGAAAAGATGGAGTACTCGCAGGATCTTGGGGGCTCAGGCCGATGTTGAACAAAAATTGCTCCCTCAGAAGGTTGGGAAGGGAAGGAGCGGAATAGTCAAGAAGCTTCCGGCGGCCTGGAGGTCGTCCTCCCCCAGGCTGGGAGCCCGGCGGACAGAGTCCCTCAGAGAGCCCCAAGGGAGCAGCCCAAGCCTCAAGGTCGGGCAGTGGACGAAGAGGTATTTTCCCTTCCAGTTGTGGATTGAAGAGGGGGCACCTTTCAGCAATCCCTTCTTGCCAAACTGAGGAGAGAAATACCACCAGTCCTTCACCGAAGGGTGATGTTTGAAGGTATAGAAATGCCTAAACAGAGAGAGGGACGGCTGGACCTCGACTACGTGGCAAAGGGAGAGAAACCCTATCAAAAACCTAAAAGAATTTGGAGCGACTGAAGCCAAAGAGATATCTAAGAAGTGGAAGAGGGTGACAACAAAGGGCGGAAGCGAAATTCAGAGTCCGGCATGGAATGCCTCCTGATACAGGCAAAAATGACTGGGTGGGGGAGTGCTAGCCCGGTAGGAGGGGCCAAGCAGCTCTAGGTCGTACTCCGGAGGAACTCCATATTGAACCCTTATCAGAAGGAGTTCATCCGGACTCAGGGAGCAGGGAATGGCACCCGACGCAAAAATCGGGCGAAGCCCCGCCCCAGGTGCGGGTTCATCTACAGAACGGGGGACCTGGGGGGTTGAGGCGGAAGAACTTCCGGAACCGCTGGAAGCGAAAGTGCCGGAAGACATTTCAAATACCTTCAAATGAAGACCCTAAGGATCCCGAAGAAAATAGATGGGACAAAGGACGAGAGGTCACAGGAGACTAACTCAGAGGAAGACAACGGAAGAAAATGGCGAAGAAAAGGCCCCTAAATGGTGGGAAGAAAAACGAAGGTTCTGGGACTAACCTAGATCGCTCTGAGGGATGCAGAGGGGCAAGGACAGGGATGACTCGAAGGATGCCTATAGCCCAAGAAGACGCTAAGAGAATCGGGACTCTCGAAGAAAGGGTAGATACCGATAGAACTCTCAAGCAGAATAGAGCGCCTAAAGGTAGAAGGACGGGTTTAAATAGACCCTGAGATCCGGCGCCATAATGGTCGCGAATCCCTCCAGATCGGCCCGCACTCGACACGTGTCCCACTCGCCACGGCAGGCGGCTAAAAGTGGCTGATGGCTGACAGAGCCATTACTGTGCCGTACCTGGGCCAGCGTACCAGCGAAAATTTCGAAAGGTCCCTTCGCATCATCCCGATTTGAAAAGACTCCATCACGCGCATATTTAATGCCAAAATATTTGAGGGTGGCCGTGCGTAAGATTCAAGGGGGAAACTTCAGCTGTGCAAACCTCTCTGTACTTCTTTCGTTCGAAATTCAAACTCAAAAGTAGGGGGACTGGTGTTGGGTATAAAATACCCTCAGTCGAAGTTCTCAACGGGATTAACCCTCGCGAGTCTCCTCCGACTCCGGCTGCAGACAGACCTCGTCCGAACTCCTACGGGAGCCGAACTCCGCCCACAACTCCAACTGCCAGTAGACTCCACCCGGACTCCTACGGGAGCTGGGCTCCATCCCCAACTGCTGGTAAGCTTCGTCCGGACTCCTACAGGAGCCAGACTTTGCCCCTGACTTTAATTGTAGGAAGACTCCGCCCGGACCCCTACGGGAGCCGGGCCTCGTCCCCGACTCCGGCTGCAGACAGACCTCGTCCGGACTCCTACGGGAGCCAGACTCCGCCCACAACTCCAACTACCAGTAGACTCCGCCCGGACTCCTATGGGAGCCGGGCTCCGTCACCAACTTCAACTACCGGTAAGCTTCGTCCGGACCCCTAAGGGAGCCGGGCTCCGTCCCCAACTTCAACTACAGGTAAGCTTCGTTCGGACTCCAACGGGAGTCGGATTTCACCCCTGACTTTAATTGCATGAAGACTCCACCTGGACCCCTAGGGGAGCCGGGCCTCATCCCCGACTCCGATGGCAGACAGACCTCGTCCGGACTCCTATGGGAGCCGAACTCCGCCCACAACTCCAACTGCCAGTAGACTTCGCCCGGACTCCTACGGGAGTCGGGCTCCATCCCCAACTGCTGGTAAGCTTCGTCCGGGCTCCTACGGGAGCCGGACTTCGCCCCTAACTTTAATTTCAGGAAGACTCCACCCGGACCCCTACGGGAGCCGGGCCTCGTCCCCGGCTCCGGCTGCAGACAGACCTCGTTCGGACTCCTACGGGAGCCGAACTCCGCCCACAACTCCAACTGCCAGTAGACTCCGCCCGGACTCCTACGGGAGCCGGGCTCCATCCCCAACTACTGGTAAGCTTCGTCCGGACTCCTACGGGAGCTGGACTTCGCCCCTGACTTTAATTACAGGAAGACTCCGCCCGGACCCCTATGGGAGCCGGGCCTCATCCCTGACTCCGGCTGCAGACAGACCTCGTCCGGACTCCTACGGGAGCCGAACTCTGCCCATAACTCCAACTGCCAGTAGACTCCGCCCGGACTCCTACGGGAGCCGGGCTCCATCCCCAACTGTTGGTAAGCTTCGTCCGGACTCCTACGGGAGCCAGACTTTTCCCCTGACTTTAATTGCAGGAAGACTCCGCTCGGACCCCTATGGGAGCCGGGCCTCATCCCCGACTCCGGCTGCAGACAGACCTTGTCCAGACTCCTACGGGAGCTGGACTCCGCCCACAACTCCAACTGCTAGTAGACTCCGCCTGGACTCCTACGGGAGCCGGGCTCCATCACCAACTTCAACTACCGGTAAGCTTCGTCCAGACTCCTACGGGAGCTGGGCTCCGTCACCAACTTCAACTACCGGTAAGCTTCGTCCGGACTCCTATGGGAGTCGGGCTCCATCCCCAACTTCAACTGCTGGTAAGCTTCGTCCGGACTCCTACGGGAGCCAGACTTCGCCCCTGACTTTAATTGCAGGAAGACTCTACCCGAACCCCTACGGGAGCCGGGCCTCGTCCCCGACTCCGGCTGCAGACAGACCTCATCCGGACTCCTACGGGAGCCAGACTCCGCCCATAACTCCAACTGCCAGTAGACTCCGCTCGGACTCCTACGGGAGTCGGGCTCCGTCACCAACTTCAGCTACCGGTAAGCTTCGTCCGGACTCCTCTGGGAGCCGAGCTCCGTCACCAACTTCAACTACCGATAAGCTTCGTCCGGACTTCTACGGGAGCCGGGCTCCATCCCCAACTTCAACTGTTGGTAAGCTTCGTCTGGACTCCTACGGGAGCTGGACTTCGCCCCTGACTTTAATTGCAGGAAGACTCCGCACGGACCCCTACGGGAGCCGGGCCTCATCCCTGACTCCGGCTGCAGACAGACCTCGTCCAGACTCCTATGGGAGCCAGACTCCGTCCACCACTCCGACCGCAAGCAGACTCCGCCCGGACTCCTACAGGAGCCGGGCTCCGTCCTCAACTTCAACTGCTGACACTCTAGCCGGGCATCAGCCGGCAGACCTTCACTCCCTGGCGCGCCGCAGTAACGGCCGCAATTCTGCTCCACTCCCTACGGCAGATTCCATGCGGCTCCATCACTCCACGACTCTGCTCCACCTCTTGCGATGGATTCCATGCGGTTCCATCACTCCCTGGCAGGCCATAATAACGGCTACGGTCCTGCTCCACTTTCTGCGATGGATACCACGCGATTCTTTCATTCTCTGTCAAGTCGCGACAACGGACGCCGCTCCACTCCTCGTGGCAGACCCCACGTGGCACACCCCGGTGGTGGCCACGGGTCCACTCCACTACTCTCCACAACAAACTTCTCCCGACTATGGGTGGTCCACTGCTAGGCGGTTATAGGCATCGCTATCAGTTTGTTGCCCCCTCCGCCTATAAAAGGGAGAACCCCTGATACGTTATTCTATAAGATCTCATTTTTACCTAGAAACTCTGCTAAAATTTTTATTCAAGCACTCCATTTTCGTTGAGGCAGAGAACTGACTTGAGCATCGGAGGGTCTTACCGGAGTAACCCCATCTTCGGTTTAGACTTCTTTTGCAGGTCCCGACGGCGACCGCAACTCCAGCTTCTCCGACGTAAGCGAATTTTTGCACCAACAGGTACATTGACCTTGTGTTGAACAGATTCAACATGGAGGAAAGTATGAGAGGTTACTTACCCATAGGTCATGGCATACAACTCTCTAAGAAGATGTCTCCTAAGATACCTGAAGAGAGAAATAGAATGAGTTCTATTCCTTATGCTTCGACTGTAGGATCAATTATGTATGCAATGTTATGTACCAGGCTTGATGTGGTTTATGCCTTAGGCACTGTAAGTAGATTTCAGGCTGATCCCAAAGAGGATCATTGAAAAGCTGTGAAAAATATACTCAAGTACTTGAAAAGGATTAGAGATATTTTTCTAATATATAGAGGATCTGATTTGAAACTAGAAGGTTATACTGATTCTAATTTTCATTCTGATCCAGATGATAGCAAATTTATATCTAGGTATATGTTCACTTTGTATGATGGTATAGTAAGTTAGAAAAGTTTCAAATAGCAAACTATTGCTGACTCGATCACTGAGGTTGTGTATATTGCTGCTAGTGAGACTGCTAAAGAGGTCATCTGAATGAAAAAATTTATCATAAAATTGAGCATGGTTCTAGAGATTGAACAACCAATGCCTCTTTATTATGATAATACTGGGATAATTGCTCAAGCTAAAGAACCAAGATCTCATCACAAATCCAAGCACATCTTAAGATGGTTCCACCTTATTCGAGAGATAGTCAAAAGACGTGATGTGATGTGGAGCAAGTTGACATCAAGAATAACATAACAGATCCATTCTCTAAGGCCTTGTCAATGCAGCAGTTTGACTGCCACCTTGATAGCATGGGTATCAAGTATAGGGATGATTGGCTTTAGTGCAAGTTAGAAATTGAAAGAATGATGCCCTACAAACTAATCACATATGGGATGCGACAGGATATTTTCTGTAATTTATCTTTCAAACTCATAAAATTGACACTAATTTATTAATAAAATAAGTATTTTAGATTCATTATATGTTGCATCTTATTATTTAAAGATTATAATGAACCCCATAGGTCCGGACAATAGTTTTAGGGTTATGATGAGATCACACCAGTGAGACCTAAATCCTTGATAGCCATGATCTAAAATATTTCTAATCGTTGGTTCATTGAATTGGAGATCAATGATACCGGTAAGACTGGTATGTCCTATGTATGTTCAAAAATGAGGGTAGTTGATCTCACAACCATTTGTGTGCTGACACTAATACAAGGATATGGGTGCTCATTAGAGATGAGTTCACTGAATAGGCCTACGAGAGAATATCAGATGGAGTATTATTTACATGTCAACTGATAATTCTCTAGTGGGAGTTGTGTAAGTGATCTTTTAACCTTAGATTATCATGGTACCTTGTATACATGGATCTATATTTTGGTTCACTTCCTAACTTGATTCTTTGATTTTTGTATAGGATGTCTTGGATATGGTAAAATATGCATGGAGGTTGTAAGTGATCAATAAGAGATCAATCACTCCTAATAAAGAAAGCGAACATCCTTTGTGATCTCATAGGTCAGTGATTTTGGAAGTCATTGGCCAAAATAAGATGATAATTAGAAAAAAAGTTTCTAATGTATCATCAACTAAATCATCACCTTTTGAATGAGATACATAAAGATAAGTGATTGAGTTTGACATATTTTCATACCCATAGCTCATCTGAGATGTTGTTTGACTGAAAGATTAAATTACACGGTAACTTGCCACTGAAAGGTATTTTGATAATTTTTTACCAAAATTTTAAATCTCTTGGATAGTCATGATATATTGTTAAATATCAATCCTGACTTGTGGACTCATCATATTTAAAAAAAATTAATTTTAGAATCAATTAGAAAGAGTCCTAGTAGATTGGGACTCTTTGGATGACTTAATCTGATCGGATTAGGGTTACATCGAAAGTCTTGATCCACTGCTGGTTAGATTTGAAACCCAATGAGTCACACACTTTGGAATTTGGCTTTGGTCTAATTTAATTAGAGTTTAACATAAATTTTTAAGATTAATTTGATATGCTAGTATATTATATTAATCCAAATTCCTAAATTGATTTCGATCAAAGTGTTTGAGCTAATCTAGACCAGTTGTCTTTGACCTAATGGGATTGGGTCTATCTTGATTGGATTCTTATCCAACTTGAAATAATTTCAAGTGGAGAAGAACTCCTCTACACTCACCAGATCCATGCCAAAAAATAAATGCCGCCCCACTCATTTTAGTGTGTAAAGATGAAGAGTCCTTCTTCATGAAGACTCTTATCTTAACGCATTGCTTTAAATGATCAACCAAAATTCTTGTGATTTGTTGCCAATTTAAGATGAGACTTTTATGGGACATAGAAGAGGAAGATTACTTCTATGTGAAGGCTCTCTTACACCATAATTCTATATGATGAATTTATTCACTGCATGAGAAAATGGAGTGCCAAAGGTTGGCGCCCCTTGGTCCCATCTAATGTCTCCTGGTCCCTTATATATATGGGACATCCCATATGGCACATGTGCTGGGGTTTTGGGTCGAAACCAGAGATAAGTAGCATGTAAATTAGAGAAAAAATTTCAAAAAAAATTTGAGAAAAAGGCAAGAAGAAATTGAGTAGCAAAAGTTGTAAGAAGGGTGGTAAGAGAATTAGCAAGTGTTGATAGTATGCCCTAGGGTTTGATTTTTCTATGTGTTGGAGTCAAAAATTAAATCCTAAGTTGTAAGACATTTGAAGAGTCTCTTTTTGGCATGATCCTAGTGGCAAGTTTGGAGGCGACTGGGCTTTGACGTGATCGTTCTTTGAGTTCGAAGCTGGTAGTATTCTTGAGAAGATAAGGCCGCGGTGGTACACCAGTTAGGAAGGACTTTGGCCAACTTTCGTATGGATCACCGTTAGAGAACTTCTATTTTGGAGTCTTATGGAGATCACCAATGTGCCACATTATCATTTTGGTAAAAGTAAAAATTCTATCCCTTTTTGCATGCTTATTTTGTTTTGATCGACATTAGCAAGGTGATTCTAGGGTTTGAGTTTTGGCTCGATAGTTTTATATGTTAAAGCTATTGACTTATTTGGTTTTAAATTTTTAAAAATCATTTTTTGATGTGTGGTCAGAACCCAATATCCATGACCTCTATCAAATCAGAACTCATGATAGAAGGACTGAATCATATGATAACTGCACCTAGGAGTTCATACTTCTATTTTACTGGGTTGCCACTACATACTGCTAGGTATCTTTGATGGATTGTGAGACTCATTGGGCATTATCTTGATGATCGATGACTCTTAAAGGGTAGAATTAAAAATATTTCATTCCATCAAAAAGAGTTTCGATGATATTATGATGGAGATCACAATATATCTCACTACCAGAAAGAATAAAACCTATGGGATAACACATTAAGGAATTTAATCTCAAATTTATCAATTGGACTTATAAAGTTCTAATTGGGTTAGGATTTATTAAAATCCTATTAGGTTTATGAGAACCATGCTAGCATACTATTAAACCTAATTCTTCTCGAAACTTCGATTTGATCGAGTCCATAGCCTTGAACCTAACCAAAATCTATTTGGATTTAATTGAGCTCTTAATTTTGAGCCCAAGAAGATTTAATTAAGTCAATTAGTTGGTATAATTATCTTAACATTATCTCTTCTTTATTTTCTAATTATCTCTAAGTGTGCATGTAGAATAGATAGAAGATTGGGGGGCACCTTCCTTCTCTTTTGGCAAGAATTGGGTGCCAAATCCTAGAGGGCCCCACCCCCTTTGATGTGGCATGGTTTGGAGGAGAGAGAGGTGGGGCCATGCCCCTTTTTTATTTGGATAGAAACCCTATTGTGGGGCGCCAAGAGTTGGCACCCTAACTACCTGACATGTATTAGATGGGCGCCTCTTGTGCATACTTAAAGGGACTGATCATATACCATTTACATCTAATTTTAATTAGAATAAATCAGATTAAAAAGGTAAAAAAAAATTATGAAATAAGGATCTATTTTTTTAAGATAATTGGGTTCCTATTATGTATCTGGGTAGTGCCTACATAAAGGGTATGTCTCTAGGATTTCTATGTAATTGATTTTTGATGAAAAATCTCTCTCTCTCTCTCCCTTCTCTATGCCTCCTCTCCTCTCTCTCTTCTCTTCCACACCCAAGAGTTAGGATCCCTTTTTTTACATGTTAAGATGTGTTGCTTTGTCTTCAAGAGTGAAGATCAAGGAGAAGAAGAAGAAGGCTGCTGATCAAGAAGTTGATCTTGCAGTTCAGATCAAGGCATTGATCAAAGTGTTCAAGGTTAAGGTTCTTCTTAGAAAGAAAAATCTTCTACAAGGAGAAATTAGTTTGAGATTGATCTCGATGGATACCCATAGAGATCAGACATGTGTGCGGCTCGAGCATCTACGAATATGTGATCATCGGAAGCGATGAATATCTACTTGTACCAAGATAATGAGATCTGATCTCATATTTATTTCTAAATTTTAGATTGCATATATGTATTTTCTCCTAGGCTTAAGTAGGATTAGATTTGATTTCTTGCATGTGGGGTTAAAGGGTTTAACCTATCTGTTTCTATTGTAGTTTTCAAAGTTTTGAAATCTACACATGCTGCCTACCCAATTTTTTAACAGTGGTATCAGAGCCACAGATTTTTGAAAATACATATGATCTAGTTTTTGGATTATATCTGAAATATTTAATGATTTAAAATCAATTTTATGCTGATATAAGGTTGTCCTGGTATAGGATTTATCCCCTATATTGCAAAGGTTGTCCTAGCACAAGATTGATAGATTTTGAAAACTATTTTTAAAATAATTAAATCAAATCTTTTAAATCTAAAAATTAGCATATATGATATGTTTAATTTGAGTTTAGATCTAAAATTAGAATGATTAAAAATTCATATCAAACTGATATAAGGTTGTCCTGATATAGGATTTACCTCCTATATTATAAAGGTTGTCCTAGTTTTATGTGAATTAATTTTTGAAAAGATATTTTTGAAATATTTTAATTATTATTTTAGATCTAATTTTATATATATTTGATATGTGTAAATTTAGTTTTAGATCTAAATTTGATGTATATGTGATGCATTTTTTATTTAGATATGAAACTACATATATTTGATATATGAAACTAGGTTTAGATCTGAAACAGTTTCAAGATCATAAGTCACTAATTGTATGCAATAAAATATAATCTAAAAATTATTTTTAAATCTGAAATTATGATGTTGCATGTGGGTATGGGATGAACAAATTAGGTCTAAGTGATCAAACTACAATTAGGGTCTAATTGATTAGATTAGGCTAGAATCTGTTTTCGATTTTGAGTAGTTGATTGAACCTAATCGATGGTTGATTAGGATTAGATCAAAGAGGCTCAAAGTCGAGTTTAGATGTAGTTGGTCACATAGATTCTCATTTTGATGTGAATTGATTCACTCAAGATCGAATTTGGCTCAGTGGTTCAGATCCATTTCAATAGGTTAATCTAATCGATTCTAGTTGATCAATTTGATGTCTAAGACAAGTATTTAGATGGTGGTTCTTCAATTGGTTCCATTGTCTGACCTGGCTAATTTTGATTCATGTCTAAAGAAAGCAACGGGGGAACCCCATGCATCTTACTTTACTTGGCCATATTGGAAGATTTAGTTTCATATTAAGTTACTTGTTAACTCGAGTTCACCTATGCCGACTAGGCTAGTTAGACATATTGATATGCTGACCTAATTTAATCAGTCAGATGTCAGATCTACTAATTTAGAAGAGACCTAAACTCAAATCTTCTCATTAAATATTAAGTCTAGAGGTCTTCCATCATTGTAGAGATGCGAGTACTTTCCTGATGTTTATCATTCTCGGCTAGTTATAGTGGTTTGGTTGCATCAGAAAGGTACAATCACTCTATTGACATTTGATATCCCGGGATAGAGATGAGGTTGGGCCCAATAACTGTTAGATGAGGGTCCCAATGATGGTTTTGAATCCATTAATGAACGATAAGTTTGACTTAACTAAGAAATATGCCAATAGCTGTTAGGTGAGGCCACAGGACTTAGAGACCAAGCCTACTACATCTTGCTTAGTGAAGCAATGGACAAAGTATTATCCACTCATTGGTCTATATTCACCAATAACTGTTAGGTGAGGTGTGTATAGATTAATAGGACCGTAGTACCTACTTGAAATCAATCGCATATAGATTTCTATTTCTCCACCCAAGGAGTATGGGAGATTAAAAAAAATAGTGAGAGCCTTTGTTTATTTTTAAAGTCTCTAGAACAAACAATCTTATAAGTATAAAAATCTAACTAAAAATTATTTTCTCTGTAAATAACCATGTCGAGTTCAAATCCCTTAGTCTGAATCTTCGATACAAATAAGTTGACCGACACCAATTACAAAGACTGGCTCCAGAATCTAAAAATTATTCTTAATTTTGAAAAACTCATATATGTCCTTGACTAGGAAGAATTTGTGTTACCTGCTCGTCCATCCACTGGTCAACGAGCTGTACTTGAGAAGTGGATAGATGAAGATAACAAGGTGAAGTACTACATCTTAGCATCCATGTCCAATGACCTTCAGCAACAGCATGAAGACATGAGGACTGCTAGAGAAATATTGGTTCACCTGCAAGAGTATGGTGAACAAAGTCGCATAGCTTGCTTTGAGGTCACTCATAGACTTTTCAGAGTGAAGATGCATGATAGGCAGTTTATCAATGATCATTATCTGACAATAATCAAAGACATAAAGGAGCTTCAGAAGCTCAATGTGAACATGGACAACCAATTATTGGTGGATCTGATCCTCCATTCTCTTCTTGATTCATATGGATAGTTCATCATGAACTATCATATGAATAAGATCGATGCTACTTTGCCTGAGTTATTGAATATGCTGGTGACTACAGAGAGCACCTTGAAGAGTTCAAGAGAGACAGTTCTAGCTATGGAGTGGGCTTGCTCTAAAAGAAAGTCTTCTTTTAAGAAGAAGAAAAAACCCATGAAGAAATAGAAGAACGAGGCCAAGCCCAAGAAGCAGGTTCCTAAGAAGGTCGATGACAAGAGAAAGTATTTCCATTGTAACGTCGAAGGCCACTAGAGAAGAAATTGTCCGGCCTACCTGGCGACTGTCAAGAGCAGGAAGAAAGATAGACCTTCTGAAGATACATCTGAAATGCTCATTATTGAAACTAATCTAACGGTTTCCTCTTCTTGTAGTTGGGTTCTTGATTTTAGTTCAAGAGCTCATTTGTGCACTTCAATGTAGGGTCTTGAAGAAGTTAGGGGGCTGAGGGAAGGCGAGATCACTCTTCGGGTCGGTAATGGAGCAAGGATTACTGCTGTGGCCATCAGAACCTATCCTATGCAACTACCATTAAGATTTAGTTTACTTTTGAAAGATTGTTATTATGTACCTGTAGCCAGTAAAAATTTAATTTGTATCTCTATACTGGTACAGGATAATTATAATTTTCATTTCAATAAAGATGTGTTCTATTTATTTTGAAAATAAACTTGTAGCATGTGCTTTCTTGATTGACGGTCTCTACCATTTGCATATCGATATAAGTGTAAACATTAATGAGCAAATAGTGAATGCCATAGGGTCTAAAAGACCTAGAGATAGGATCAGCCAAAAGTATCTATGGCACCTTAGGTTAGGCCATATTGGAGAAGACAGACTCAACAAATTGGAAAAAGATGGTCTTCTTGGACCATTGACTTTCGAGTCTTATCCAGTATGTGAATCGTGTCTTCAAAAAAAAATGACCAAGCTACCCTTTATGGGATTAGGGAAAAATATTAGCCCTGGTACATACTGATGTATATGGTCCATTTGATGTACAAGTTAGTGGTGGCTATATCTACTTTATAACTTTTACTAATGATTTTTCATGGTATGGACTTGTATATTTAATGCACCAAAAGTCTGAAGTCTTTGAAAAATTTATAGAGTTCAGACATGAAATAAAAAAATAGACTGAAAAACCCATAAAGGTTCTTCGATTAGATCAAAGAGAAAAATACCTTAGTAAAAAATTTTGGATCTATCTCAAAGATAATGGTATAGTCTCATAGTGGACACCCCAGGGATACCTCAGCTCAACGGGGTATCTGAAAGGTGAAATCAGATCCTATTAGATATGGTCTGATCTATGATGAGCTTCACAAATCTTTCTGACTTCCTCTGGAGATATGCTTTACTTACTGTGATTCATCTTTGAATCGAATTCTCTCTAAATTCGTTCCAACCACACGATATGAATTATGATATAGTAAGAAGCCAACTCTTGGGTATCTCAAGATTTAGAGATGTCCGACCGATGTCAGGCGACAGCAGGCGAACAAGTTAGAGGTTAGATCCTTTAAAGCTCATTTTATAGGGTATCTTAAGAAAATCATAGAATATTACTTCTATCTTTCTGAGGATCACAATGTGATTATGAGCTGTCATGCGATATTCTTGAAAAAGGAGTTTATCCAAGATAGAGGCAATGGGAGAAAGATTGAGCTCAAAGAGAAAGTCTCTAAAAAGTATCGAGTCCAAAAATCTAAACCCAGTAATTATCCAGTAGATGTAATACCTCCTCCACCTCATAGATCAAGTAGAGTCTCCCATCTTCCTGAAAGATACTTAGATATTCTTATAGAGGATTTAGAGGAAGCATTTCTTATGGGAGATAGGGACATTAAAAATGATCCCAAAACCTATGATAAGATAATGTAAGATGTAGACTCTGAGAAATAGATGGAAGCGATGAAGTCAAAAATTGACTCCATGCATTCCAACCAGGTTTGGTCCTTAGTAGATCCACCTAAAGGTATTGTACCTATTGGGTGTAAATAAATTTACAGAAGAAAGATTGGATCGAATGGTATGGTAGAGACCTATAAGACAAGGCTAGTCATGAAAAGTTATAGTCAACGCGAAGGCATCGACTATCATGAAATCTTTTCATTCGTAGCCATGCTAAAATCCATCCATACTCTACTTGTCATAGCAGCATTTTATGATTATAAAATTTGACAGATGGATGTGAAAACTGCCTTCCTAAATAGATATCTTAAGGAAGATATCTATATGGAGCAGCCTCTAGATTTCACAAGGTCTGCAAGCTACAAAGGTCTAATTATGGACTTAAGCAAGCATCTCAGAGTTGAAACACTCGCTTCAATAATGTAATCAAAATATTTAATTTCATCAAAAATTGAGAAGAAGCCGTGTGCATACAAAAAGATCAGTGGGAGCACTATCACATTCCTCGTATTGTATGTGGATGACATCTTCCTGATTGAAAATGATATTCTCATGCTAACATCAATCAAAGTATGGTTGTCGAAAGAGTTCACCATAAAAAACTTAGGAGAAGCTTCCTACATTCTTGGTATAAAGGTCTATAGAGAAAAATCTAAAAGAATAAAAGGACTCTCACAGTATATCTACATAGGGGAGGTGCTGAAGAGGTTCAATATGAAAAACTCCAAGAGGGATCTTTTGTCCCTTAGGCATGGCATTCATCTCTTCAAGAAGATGTGCCCTGACAAACCTGAGGAGATACAACGCATGAGCAAGATCCCTTATGCTTCGACAATAGGGAGCCTAATGTATGTCATGTTATGTACATGCCCTAATATAGCACTTGTCGTGAGTGTCACAAGTAGATATCAGGTGAATCTAGGTGAAGAATACTGGATTGCTATTAAGAACATCCTTAAGTACTTGAGAATGACTAAGGATTTGATGTTGGTCTTTGTTGGAGGATTGGAGCTAAAAGTTGAGGGATACATTGATTCAGACTTTATGACTGATGTCGATGATAGAAAGTCTACATCGAGGTGTATCTCTTCTTATGTAATGATGGAGCAGTTAGCTGAAAGAGTTTCAAGAAGTCGATCATTGTAGATTCGACCATGAAAGTCGAGTACATCGCCACCTCTGAAGCCACTAAAAAAGTCTTTCAGTTCAAGAAACTTATTGCGGAGCTGACTGTGATGCCATCAGATACTATTGCACTGCACTGTGACAACAATAGTGCCATAGCCCTTGCTAAGGAGCTCAAATCTCACCAGAAGTCTAAGCATATAGAGCGACAATTTCACATCATACACGAATACCTCGAGAAGAAGTTCATCAAGATACGGAGAGTCGATTCCATGCTGAACATGGTGGACCTGCTGACCCAGCCTCTTAGCCAGCAGAAGATCGAAGCTCACCTTGAGAAGATGGGTCTTAGGCATATGGCCAATTGACTTTAGGTCAAGTGGGAGTTTGATGGATTTGTGTCCTAGAAGCCAATTGTTGGCTGACACGTTATGTAATTCTAGGACCTAAACTTGTACTTGTAATCTTTTCATTATCAATAAAGAGTTTTTTTATTTCAATCATGCTTGTGTCTATGATTTGTTCTAAAAATTAATACAGATAAGTTTTGTATATTTTTAAAGAGTTAAGAATTTGAGACGTACATTAATTAGTGGTTCATTTCTAAATACTTTCGATCAAAAGATCGTCAGGAGGATAGTGATCAATCCATTTGAGATCGATGGACGGTCACCTCCCTTGTGGGTAGATGAGCCTCGAATCTGTGGTGTAAAAATATTGGGATGAAAGTGCAGGTGATTGTTATAGAATAACTTGCACTGAGCGTGACCAACACAAGAACTATATGGATGTCTACTCACTCATCAATGGTCTTCTCGATGCTGCAGTGGTGTGAGTGGTTCTTTGACCTATGGTGCCATTGACTATTTACAATGAGGCTATAGGGTTTGACTGCACATTCCCTTGGTCCCTAGCCATTTGGGTCCTTGTTGTGTATGTTGGCTTTAGTAGGTTCAGATTTGCTGTTTGGAGTAGGATGCACTTAGATAGAATCTATCGATCTTGGTAGAAAAGGAAAAGTCCTATGCGATTTGCAAGACTGAGTTCAGAAAGTCTTCGACCAAAGTAAATGTAAATACTAGAAAAAAATTTTCACCGGATTCACAAATGAATTGAAGTTGAGCTAATCTAGCATATGACTGATGATGGGGTCTGACGAGTTCTCCATGGCCTCCGTCAAGTCGGGACTCATGATAGAAAAATTGAATCACATGATAACTACACTTAGAGATTTGTACTTTTATTCTATTGAGTTATCACTATATATTGCTAGGTGTCACTGGTGGATTGTGAGACTCATCGGATATCGTCTTGATGATCAATGGTCCTTGAAGGGTAGAATTGAAAATATTTCAATCCATTGAAAAGAGTTTTGATGATATTATGATAGATATTATAATTTATCTCACTATCAGATAGAATAAAATCTATGGGATCATACATTAAATGATTTAATCTCAAATTTATCAATTGGGCTTATGAAGTTCTAATTGGGTTAGGATTTATTAAAATCTTATTAGGTTTATGAGAACCATGCTAGAATACTATTAAAACTAATTCTTCTCAGAACTTCAACTTGGTCGAGTCCATAGCCTTGAACTTAAATCCATTTAGATTTAATTGGGCTCTTAAGTGTGAGCCCAAGAGGATTTGATTAAGTCAATTAGTTGGCATAATTATCCTAACATTATCTCTTCTTTATCTCCTAATTATTTCTAAGTATGCATGGGGAATAGATGGAAGATTGGGTGGCACCTTCCTTCTCTTTTGGTAAGAATTGGGTGCCAAATTCTAGAGGGGCTCCCCCCTCTTATGTGGCATGGTGTGGAGGAGAGAGAGGTGGGGCCACACCCCTTTCTTATTTGAATAGAAACCCTATTGTGGGGCGCCAAGGGGCACCAAAAGTTGGCGCCCCAACTACCTAACATGTATTAGATGGGTGCCTCTTGTACATGCTTAAAGGGGCTGATCATATACCATTTATATCTGATTTTAATTGGAGTAAATTAGATTAAAAAGGAAGAGAATTCTTATGAGATAAAGATTTATCTTTTTAAGATAATTGGATTCCTATTATGTGTCAGGGTAGTGCCTATATAAAGGATATGTCTCTAGGGATTCTATGTAATTGATTTTTGATAAACAATCTCTCTCTCTCCCTTCTCCACACCTTCTCTCTTCCCTCTCTTCTCTTCCATGCCAAAGAGTTGGGCGTCTCCTTTTTCACATGCCAAGAGATGCTGCTTTATCTTTAAGAGTGAAGATCAAGGAGAAGAAGAAGAAGGCTGCTGATCAAGGAGTTGATCTTGCAATCCAGATCAATACATTGATCAAAGTGTTTAAGGCTATGATTCTTCTTGGGAAGAAGAATTTTTTGTGAGGAGAAATTAGTTCAAGATTGATCCCGATAGATACTCGTAGAGGTCAGACACATGTGCAGCTTGAGCATCTATGAATCCGTGATTATCGAAAGCGGTGAATATCTATCCGTGCCAAGGTAATGAGATCTGATCTCATATTTATTTCTAAATTTTAGATTGTATATATTTTTTTTTTCTGAGCTTGAGTAGGATTAAATTTGATTTCTTGCACATGTGCAGCTCGAGCATCTATGAATCTGTGATCATCGAAAGCGGTGAATATCTACCCGTGCCAAGGTAATGAGATCTGATCTCATATTTATTTCTAAATTTTAGATTGTATATATTTTTTTTTTCTAAGCTTGGGTAGAATTAAATTTGATTTCTTGCATATGGGGTTAAAGATTTAACCCATTTGTTTCTGCTATGATTTTCAAAATTTTGAAATCTACACATGCTGCGTACCTAATTTTCTAACACAGTCAACGTCGGTAGCACATCCGCACATCTACAATGGTGGAAGACCATTGAACTTAATATTTATGGAGAAATTTGGATTTAGATCTCATCTAATCAGTCATCATATGACTGATCTAATTGGCATAGGCTAAACCAAACCATCAAGCAATCATATTTGAGACTCAATCTTCCAAATTGATCAGGTAAGTAGAGATTGGTGGGGGTCCTCCCATTACTTTTTTTGGACACCAACAAATTGGTCAGGTCAGTAAATAGAATCAATTACATAATCACCTTTTAATTGCCTTAGATATCAATTGGTTAATTGGTCTGAATAGGTTAGCTTAGGTGAATCAGATTCAAGCCAAAGAGCCGAATTAGGTCCTTAGGTTAATTGATTCTACATATGGGTGTCAATCAATTCGATCAACAATAATTGTATGATCTTAAGCTCTATTGACCTAACCCTAATCAACACCTAACTTGACTTGATCAACTGCTAAATCAATTTTCACTCATTATGATCAAATCAGAAATCCTAGATATAATCCAATTACATGACCTAATTTGATCTACCCATGACCAATCTCTCATGTATAAACACTAATTTCAGATCTTAAATCTAAATTTTTAGATCTAAATTCTTTACATAAAAAGTAAGTTTTGATCTCAAAATAATTTTTAGATTATACATACAAATGTATATCATATACATGATTAAAATTTAGATCATAGAAACTGATTTTAGCCCTAAACATACTTACATATATCATATATACAAATCAGAATAGATCTCAAAATTCTTTGTAGATCTAAGTAATAAAATATATATCACATATACGATAAAAAATTAGATCTAAAATTTTATTTTAATTAAAAATTTTAATATTATTCTAGAATAACCATACAGCATAATACGTTATGCCAGGACAACCTTATGTCAAAACAACATCAAAAACTTTTAGATCTAAAATTTTTTTCTACAAATTTTAGATCTAAATTCTAATCTTATGCATATGATGTGGCTCTGATACCACTGTTAGAATTTTATGATTTCATGTATGCAAAAATTTTAAAATAAGTACATAATAAAAATTAAAAATTCAGATTAAATCTAATTTAATCTAAGCATGCATAAGACATATCTTAAAATCATAAACAAGATCTACATATGTAACATAAGATTTAGATATAAAAATAAAATAAAATAAATAAATAAAGAAGATCTAATCTTCATACCTTGGCACAGATCGATCTACATCATGAACTGATGATCATGGATATCTTCCGAAGGTCCTTTGAAACTGCATAAGTGTCCAGCCTCTACGGATATCCACACGAGACTTTGATCTGATCAGAAGCTTCTTGATCTCATCGAAGTGCTAGCTCTCTTACAGAGATTGCATCTTGACGGTTAAAAACTCTTCATTTCTCTCCGGATCCTCTTAGAGAAGATGAAGAGAATAGGAGGATGAAGATCTCTATGCTAGAGATCATAAGAAGAACACTTTCTTCTCTTTCTTTTTAAAATCCATGCACCAAATCCCTATGCTAGAGATCATAAAATTTATGTCCAATTCTTGGATAAAAAGGAGAGAAAAAATTCATATCCAAACTAAGACAAAAGATGGAGAGAGAAGGTCCTAACAACCAACCTTTAGTTGTTGGTAAGAAAGAAAGGATGAGAATACATAACAAACCTCACACCCTCCCTTCATGCCACGCCTCTCTTCTCCCTTATTTTTCAGGAACACCTCTCTTTTTGGCATCCAAAATCTGATCTTAATCAAGTTAGTTGCCGCCCCATATGATGCCATGTTTAAATAGGAAGTAGATAGGGTTTTAGGTTAGAGATAAGAGTCCATGTAACCTTGGACTCTCTAGTTATGCCACCCAACACCTATTCCAATTTGCACCCACATATCACATGGAGAAAAGGGAATAGCGTGAACTTGTTTCATGCTATAAATGAAGAAACCAGATCTAGGGTTTCAGGGTTAGATCTTGAAACATTTTCAAGATCAGGCAGCGGAAGACTAAAATAAATCAAAATTTATTTTTTAAAATCAGAAAATTTCTAGATCTAAGATTCTATAATCTAATTATTACATAGCATTAAATCAAAAATTAAAATATATAGAGCATGAACTACATGTTGATCATATCAACATGTTTCTATACTACATCTAATGTATGTATTAAATAATAGATTAGATATATTACCTTGCAAGTTAGATGTTCTAACCTTGCTGATCCGGGCTTGAGGATGATGTTGCAAATCGTACATGCATCCGGTCTCTAGGAGTCATCCACACGAGCCAACAAATCTTGACCAAAAGTCCTGCTTCAAGAAATCAACACAATATGCTAGTACTGCGCTAATTTTTCTTCGATGGTTAATCAGATGCCTCCTTCTTCTTGATTTGGACTCTTCCAAAGATGAGAAGTAGAAAGAGGAGTTTTAGATCTGAGACGCTCTCAAAAAACTCAAGATGGAGGAAGGAAAGAGATGAAACTAACAACCCTAGAAGAAGACCCTCTTCTTCTCTTTACTCTCTCCTAGATACCCTATCTTGTGTCTATTATATCTCCATGACCCAAAGGTTTTCTCTATGATTTTTGGATGTTCCAAAGGTCTCTCAAATCTTTGTAATCTTCAAAAATTTTATAAAGAAACTCATTTTATAGAGAGAGATATGATAGAATCCTTGTCTAGGTCAAATACCTAGTCAAGGCTTATCCAAACATGGCAAGATAAGGGGCGCCCAACTCTTGGGCTCTTCCTCCTTATTTTTGTACATGGACCACCAGCAAAGGGTTCACAATGTGTGCCCTAAAAGCCACAAAAATCTCAAAAAAAAAAATTGGATAAATTCGATGAAAAAAGGAAAGAGTTTTGAATTTCTAAAACTCTATCTCATAGAATTTGAAATCCAAATTTATTCCTACTTTGATTTGATCCACAACTACTTTCCATGTAAGAAAGAAGAGAGGAAACCTTTTGGATGTGGGAAAGACCTAGGAGAGAGCTTTTGTCGCATAAAATAAGAGGGGATTGGCTGGAATAAAAGAGAAGGCGTGGGGGGGCCTTTTGTGGCGCAAGGTGGAATCCTAGTCTTACTAGGATTTTATCTTATGACTTGTTTTAATTTGGTTTCTCAAACCAAATTAAACAAAAATTAGATCAACCAATTAAAATAGGTCTTAACCTAATTAATAACTTAATTTAATTAGTTTAAATTAGATTTAAATCTGATTTAATGTTTTAATCAAATTAAAAATTAGGTTGACCCAAGTCCTAATTGAACTAGGACTAGTTTTTTCCTTGCACTTGCACTTGGCTTATCCAATAAATCAATTGGACTTGATCCAATCAAGCTTAAACTAAATCTAATTAAATCATATTTAATTAGACTTAATCTCAGCTCATTGGCTTAATCAAATTAAGTCAATTAGCAATCGAATTGCTAATCCATCCTCCTGCAACACTTGAACTAGGTTAAATGTCAATCGTATTGATCATTTAACCCTAGAATGATTCTTAATCATTGATCAACCATCTGATCAGATCATGAACTCTAATGTGTATAACCTCATAGGTTCAAACCTAAGTCTGTAGCATAGGAATAAATTTTTGTACCAATCGAAGTGATCATCTAGCAATGGTACCCGACGATCGGATAGGTCGAATGTGTAGAACAACATCCTTAGAACCCATGCAGATATAGTTTCCATATAATTCATCCCTTTGACCAAAATGTTCATAGGACACCTCATAGTTCAACTGTCAACTCTGATCAGGTTGTCCACATTATATTTCAAAATATCAAATCCATCTGATGGATTACCTGGCCAAGGTTTTGCTAAATTAAAATACAGTGACTCATTCTTCTCCAACTCTTGGAGTAGTCAATCCCATCTTGATCATACTCTGACTTCGCAAGTACTTGACTATGCCCAGAAGCCTTTCGTCACTAAATTAAAAATTCAGTTAGTTCAATACCAAAGCACAGTGAGTTGCTTGCAAGTCACTGAGGTAATCTCAGGTCAAAGAGACACTTATACCGATATCCCATCAGGGACATTCTCGACAGCAGAATGCTCGGGAGTTGGTCACATTCAAGATGATGTACCCTTATATCTCACCTGTATGTCATATCAGTGTCTCCACACTCCTTGATTAAGAGGACAACCAATCCATATGGCCTATAGTGACCTATGCTCGATAGAAGCTATCGTCCTTATTAATAGCCTATCATTTGGTCGTGAACAGTTTTAAGGACTAATCGATAAATCTTCTCTTTATCAAATCTAAATAGTCCTAAGGACTTCATCATAAAAACGGAGTTCATTAAAAGATGAATGCTTATGATGAAAATATCAAATATATTTTATTTATTAACAAATCAAATACCATACAAGATTGCTCAACCGTCAACAGGCTGACGATTGATTTTTGGACATATTTTTCAACAACTCCCACTTGTCCTAAAGCCACTCGGCATATTATCTAATACCCATCTTCGACTTGTGGTTGTCGAACTCCTTTAACGCCAGGGCTTTAGTGAAGGGGTCGGCCAGGTTCTCCTTTCTGTCGATCTTCTTAAGATCGACGTCACCTCAATCCACGATCTCCCAGACCAGATGGAAGTGGCACAAAATGTGCTTCATCTGCTGGTGTGCTTTGGGTTCCTTCACCTGAGCTATGGCACCAATGCTGTCGCAGTAGAGCAGGATCGAATCATTGAGGGAGGGTGCTACTCCGAGCTCGGTGATGAATTTTTTTAGACACAGCTTCCTTCACGGCATCCGATGCTGCGATGTACTCCACCTCACAAACAGAGTCTGCCACAGTATGCTGCTTGGAACTCTTCCAGCAGATAGCTCCACCATTCAGAGTAAAGATATAACCTGACACGCTTATGCTATCATCATGGTTAGATTGAAAGCTGGAGTCTGTGAACCTCACAAGTTTCAGATCTGACTGGCCAAAAACCAACCATTGGTCCTTAGAATTTTTCAAATACTTAAGGATGGCTTTAACCACTTTTCAGTGATTTTCTTCAGGATCAGATTGGTATCTACTCACTACTCCTAGTGAGTATGCCACATCTGGTCTTGTACATCTCATGGCGTACATGATAGATCCCACGGTCGAAGTATATGGGACTCTACTCATACGCTCTCTCTCTTCAGAAGTTGTCGGACAATCCTTCTTAAAGAAAGAAATTTCATGGCCTATCGATAGATAGCCCTTCTTGAAATTCTCCATGCTGAACCTCTTCAGCACAGTGTCTATGTACGTGGACTGGGATAACCTAAGCATCTTTTTAGATCTATCCCTTTAGATCTTCATCCCTAGGATGTAGGATGCTTCACCCAAGTCTTTCATAGAGAACTGCGATGACAATCAAATTTTTTATTCCCTGTAGTATGGGGATGTCATTCTCGATTAAGAGAATATCATCCACATCCAAAGTAAGGAATACTACAATTGGACAATTTGCCCATTTATAGATGCAGGGCTCTTCTCCATTCTTGACGAAGCCATACGTTTTGATCACTTTATCAAAATGCATGTTCCAACTCCGAGAAGCTTGCTTCAATCCATAAATAGATCTCTGAAGCTTGCAACCTTGGACTCATCTGTGGATGTAAACCCCTTAGGTTGTATCATATACACCTCTTCGGTCAGCTCTCCATTCAGGAAAGCTGTCTTTACATCCATTTGCCAGATCTCATAGTCAGATGGGCAGCTATTGTAAGCATTATCCGAATGGATTTGAGCATTGCCACAGGAAAAAACATCTCATCATAGTCAATACAATAACGTTGATGATATCCTTTGACAACTAGACGACTTTATAGGTCTCCACCTTTCCGTCTGTGCCCCTTTTCCTTTTGAACACCCATTTACACCCAATGGATTTAACCCCTTTAGATGAGCCAACCAATGTCCATATATCGTTGACCTTCATGGACTCGATTTCAAATTTCATGGCTTCAAGCCATTTCTTTGAATCAGGTCTCTGCATTGCATCCATATAGATGATCGAATCCTCATCATTCTCATCGAGTTCGATGGGATCACCATCTCGAACCAAAAAATCGTAGTATCTGTCGACTGTTGCGATACTCTACCGGATTGCCTTAATGGTGTAGGTACATTGGGCTTCGAATCTGATCTAATCAAATCCGACTCAGATTTAGCTATTTGTAGGAACCTGATCTAGGGTTTCAGGGTTAGATCTTGAAACTTTTTCAAGATCATACAGCGGAAGACTAAAATAAATCAAAATTATTTTTTAAAATCAGAGAATCCCTAGATCTAAAATCCTATTACATGATTATTACATAGCATTAAATCAAAAATTAAAATATATAAATATAGCATGAACTACATGTTGATCATATCAACATGTTTCTATACTACATCTAATGTATGTATTAAACAATAGATCAGATCTATTACCTTGCAAGTTAGACGTTCCAACCTCGCTGATCCGGGCTTAAGGATGATGTTGCAAGCCGCACACGTGTCCAGCCTCTATGAGTCATCCACACGAGCCCACGAATCTCGATCAGAAGTTCTGCTTCAGAAAATCAGCACAATATGCTAGTACTGCGCTGATCCTTCTTTGATGGTTGATCAGGTGCCTCCTTCTTCTTGATTTGGACTCTTCCAAAGATGAAAAGTAGAAGGAGGAGTTTCAGATCTGAGATACTCTCAGAAAACTCAAGATGGAGGGAGGAAAGATATGAGAACAAACAACCCTAGAAGAAGACCCTCTTCTTCTTCTCGTTTCTCTCTCTAGACACCCTAACTTGTGTCTTTTATATCTCCATGACCCAAAGGTCTTTCTCTTAATTTTTGGATGGCCAAAGGCCTCTCAAATCTCTATTTTTTTCAAAAATTTCATGAAGAAACTTATTTTATACAGAGAGATATGATAGAGTCCTTGTCTAGGTCAAATACCTAGTCAAGGCTTATCCAAACATGGCAAGATAAGGGGCGCCCAACTCTTGAGCACCTCCTCCTTATTTTTGTACATGGATCACCAGAAAAAGGTGCACAATATGTACCCTAAAAGCCATAAAAATTTCAAAAAAAATTTGGATAAATTCGGTGCAAAATTGGAAGAGTTTTGGATTTCTAAAACTCTATCTCATAGAATTCGAAATCCAAACTTATTCCTCTTTGATTTGATCCAAACCACCTTCCATGTAAGAAAGAAGAGAGGAAACCTTTTATGAACGTGGGAGAGACCTGGGAGAGGGCTTTTGTCACACAAAATAAGAGGAGATTGGCATTGAATGAGAGAGAGGGCGTGGGGAAGGCTTATGTGGTGCAAGGTGGAATCCTAGTCTTACTAGGATTCTATCTTATGACTTGTTTTAATTTGGTTTCTCATACCAAATCAAACCAAAATTAGATCAACCCAATTAAAATAGGTATTAATCCAATTAAGAACCTAATTTAATCAGATTAAATTAGATTTAAATCTGATTTAATTTTTCAATCAAATTAGAAATTAGATTGACCCAAGTCCTAGTTGAACTAGGACTAGTTTTTTCTTGCACTTGGCTTATCCAATAAACCAATTGGACTTGATCCAATCAAGCCAAAATAAATCTAATTAAATTATATTTAATTAGACTTAATCTCAGCCCATTGGCTTAATCAAATTAAGCCAATTAGCAATCGAATTGCTAATCGATCCTCTTGCAACACTTACACTGGGTTAAATGTCAATCGTATTGATCATTTAACTCTAGAACGATTCTTAATCATTGAACAACCATCCGATCGGATCATGAACTCTAATGTGTGTGACCTCATAGGTTCAAACTTAAGTCAGTAGCACAGGAATAATTTTCTGTACCAATCAAAGTGATCATCTAGCAATGGTACCCGACGATCGGATAGGTAGAATGTGTAGAACAACATCCTTAGAACCCATGCGGATATAGTTTTCATATAATTCATCCCCTTGACCAAAATGATCATAGGACACCCAAGAGTTCAACTGTCAACTCTGATCAGGTTGTCCACATTGTATTTCAAAATATCAAATCCATCTGATGGATTACCCTGGCCAAGGTTTTGCTAAATTAAAATACAGCGACTCATTCTTCTCCAACTCTTGGAGTGGTCAATCCCATCTCGATCACACTCTAACTTCGCAAGTACTTGACTGTGCCCAGAAGCCTTCCATCTCTGAATTAAAAATACAGTTAGTCCAGTACCAAAGCACAGTGAGTTGCTTGCAAGTCACTGAGGCGATCTCAAGTCTAAGGGATACTTATACCTATATCCCATCAGAGACATTCTCGACAGCAGAATACTCTGGAGTTGGTCACGTTCAATGATGATATACCAGTACATCTCACCTGTATGCCATACCAGTGTCTCCACACTCTTGGTTAAGAGGACAACCAACCCATATGGCCTACAGCGACCTATGCTCGATAGAAGCTGTCGTCCTTATTAACAGCCTATCATTTGGTCGTGAACTGTTTTAAGGACTAATCGATAAATCCTCTAAATAGTCCTAAGGACTTCAACATAACAACAGAGTTCATTAGAAGATGAAAGCTTATGATGAAAATGTCAAATATATTTTATTTATTAACAAATCAATTATAATACTTGGTTGCTCAACCGTCAACAGCTTGATGATTGGCTTTTTGAGACACATTTCCCAACAACTCCCACTTATCCTAAAGCCACTCGGCACAGTATCTAATACCCATCTTCGACTTATGGTTGTCGAACTCCTTTATCACCAGGGCTTTAGTGAAGGGGTCGGCCAGGTTTTTCTTTCCATCGATCTTCTGAAGATCGACGTCACCTCGATCCACGATCTCTCGGATCAGGTGGAAGTAGCGCAAGATGTGCTTCGTCCGCTGATGTGCTTTGGGTTCCTTCGCCTGAGCTATGGCACCAGTGCTGTCGCAGTAGAGCAGGACCGGACCATTGAGGGAGGGTGCTACTCCAAGCTCGTTGATGAATTTTCTCAGCCACACAGCTTCCTTCACGGCATCCGATGCTGCGATGTGCTCCACTTCACAAACAGAGTCCGCCATAGTGTGTTGCTTGGAACTCTTCCAGTAGATGGCTCTACCATTCAGAGTAAAGATATAACCCGACACGCTCCTGTTGTCATCATGGTTAGATTGAAAGCTAGAGTCTGTGAACCCCACAAGTTTCAGATCTGACTCGCCATAAACCAACCATTGGTCCTTAGTATTTCTCAAATACTTAAGAATGGATTTAACCACTTTTCAGTGATTTTCTCTAGGATCAGATTGGTATTTACTCACTACTCCTAGTGAGTATGCCATATCTGGTCTTGTACATGTCATGGCGTACATGATAGATCCCATGGTTGAAGCATATGGGACTCTACTCATACGCTCTCTCTCTTCAGGAGTTGTCGGACAATCCTTCTTAGAGAGAGAAATTCCTTGGCCTATCGGTAGATAGCCCTTCTTGAAATTCTCCATGCTGAACCTCTTCAGCACAGTGTCTATGTACATGGACTGGGATAACTCAAGCATCCTTTTAAATCTATCCCTATAGATCTTCATCCCTAGGATGTAGGATGCTTCACCCAAGTCCTTCATGGAGAACTGTGATGACAACCAAACTTTTATTCCCTGTAGTGCGGAGATGTCATTCCCGATTAAGGGAATGTCATCCACGTACAAGACAAGAAATACCACAACTGGATCATTTGCCTATTTATAGATGCAGGGCTCTTCTCCATTCTTAATGAAGCCATACGTTTTGATCACCTTATCAAAATGCATGTTCCAACTCCGAGAAGCTTGCTTCAATCCATAAATGGATCTCTGAAGCTTGCATACCTTGGACTCATCTGTGGATGTAAACCCCTCAGGTTGTATCATATACACCTCTTCGGTCAGCTCTCCATTCAGGAAAGCTGTCTTTACATCCACTGTCAGATCTCATAATCCAGATGGGCAGCTATTGCAAGCATTATCCGAATAAATTTGAGCATTGCCAGGGGAAAATGTCTTATCATAGTCAATACCATAACGTTGACGATACCCCTTGGCGACCAGACGGGCTTTATAGGTCTCCACCTTTCCATCTGTGCCCCTCTTCCTTTTGAAGACCCATTTACACCCAATGGGTTTAACCCCTTCAGGTGGGTCAACCAATGTCCATACATCGTTGACCTTTATGGACTCCATTTTGGATTTCATGGCTTCAAGCCATTTCTCAGAATCAGATCTCTGCATTGCATCCATATAGGTGATCAGATCCTCATTATTCTCATCCAGTTCGATGGGATCACTGTCCCAGACCAAGAAACCGTAGTATCTGTCCGACTGACCCGGTACTCTACCGGATCGCCTTAATGGTGCAGGTACATTGGGCTCCGAATCTGATCTAATCATATCTGACTCAGGTTCAGCTATTGGTGTCGGTCCTTCTACCTATTGAACTTCATCAAGTTCAACCTTAGAGGCAACGGTTCCTTCATCAAGAAACTTCTTTTCTAAAAAGATTGCCTTAAGGCTGACGAACACCTTTTGTTCATCAGCATGGTAGAAAAAATATCCTTTTATCTCTTTGGGGTACCCTATGAATGAGCATTTGTCAGACCTAGGTCCAAGTTTGTCTGTGACTAATCGTTTGACATAGGACGGATACCCCCAGATCCTAAGGTGTGAAAGTGCTGGCTTACGTCCCGTCCATATCTCATATGGAGTCTTAATTACAGACTTACTTAGAACCCTATTTAACAGTTAACAGGCCAATTCGAGTGCATATCCCCAGAAGGATATTGGCAAGCTAGCAAAACCCATCATGGATCGGACCATGTCTAACAGAGTCCAATTCCTCCTTTCAGACACACCATTATGTTGTGGTGTTCCTGAAGGAGTCCATTGGGAGAGAATCCCATTCTTTCCTAGATATGTGAGAAATTCACTAGAAAGGTATTCTCCTCCTCGATCAGATCGAAGAATTTTAATACTCTTCCCAGTTTATTTTTCTATTTCACTTCGAAATCGTTTGAACATTTCAAATGAATCTAACTTATGTTTCATCAGATAGACATATCCATATCGGGATAGGTCATCCGTTAAAGTTATGAAGTAGAAATATCCACCTCTAGCACTGGTGCTCATGGGCCTGCAAACATCAGTATGTACTAGGCTCAAGAGCTCAGTAGCTCTCTCACCTTTTCCAGTAAAAGGTGACTTGGTCATTTTACCAAGAAGATAGGACTCACAGGTTGGAAGTGATTCACAATCACTGACTTCGAGGATTTCCTCTTGAGTCAACCTGTTTATTCTGTTCTTGTTTATATGACCTAGCCTACAGTGCCATAAGTGGATATTTGACACACTATCTAATCTAGGGTGCTTGCCAGTAGAATAGACTCTTATCAGGCTTGATCTTTTTGGTCTGGCTCTGCACTGATGTCCCAGCCTGAACTTGCACCTTCTTCACTTTTTCTTCTTGTTCTTCTTTCCTTTCTTAAAGAATCAAGAACCAGAAGACGAACCTGTCACTAAGTTCACCGACTACTTGAGGAGTTGGTGATCTTCTCAAAGTTTTGAAGCAACTCTAGTAACCCGTGGTAGTTTACTTCAGGCTTTGTCATTCTATAATGAGTGAGGAATGAGAGATAAGACTTGGGCAGCGAGTTCAGTATTGCATCTTTCCCAAGCTGCTCATGCAAGGAAAAGCCGAGCTTGCTCAATCATTCCATCAGCTCGATCATGTACAATACATGATCAGTGATAGAGGCACCATCCCGTATTTTGGCGTTGAAGATGGCACAACTAGTCCTGTGCCTCTCCACATCATCGGGTGTGCCAAAGGCATCCTCCAACACTTGAAGCATGACCTTTGGCTGAGCCGTCTCAAATCTATGACTGAACTCGTCGCTCATGGCAGCCAGCATGATACAGCGCACTATGGTCCGATCACTGAGCCACTTCTGGTAAGTGTATTGACAGCTGGCTCCTCAGGTGCAGGATCCATTATCACATATAGGATCCATTCATGCCCCAGGACTATCTTCAACTTTCGGTACCAGCTATCAAAGATGGATCCCACCAACTTATCATTGTCCAACAATGATCGAAGTGATAGGAAAGTGGCCATATTTGCACAAAGGAGAACCATAACCTAATTAGTAATTGATTTATTAAACCTAAAGATTTGGACTTTAATCAAAAGGTTTCTCCCACTATTTTATTCGAATTGGTAGCCTCTACCTCCAATTCGAGGAATTACCCTAATTCCTTAGTGGGTACTAGAATCCACTTAGACTGTACACAAGCCCAACTTTGGTTGGCCAACCCATGTACATCTAAGGGTAGGTTCATAACCAATTATTTCTCTAAATAATTTCTAGTAATTTTAATTTTGCCCCAAAAACCTAATCAGTAGGCTTTGGCCTCCACTGTAAGGATCCGGTTAGGTCCAACCATTAACATAATCATACTTGGTGTATCTAACCAACGAATGATTAAGTCCAACATTGGTTGGCTCACCTAACCACCATTAGAGAGACACTTTCAAGTCATCATATAATGAGTGATAATTCCATTAGTCAACAAGCACCAGGCCTTTGGGTCTGCAATGATTATTGAGTTAATGGACTAATTATCAAACACCTTAATGGGAGGCTATGACTCAGTTATCTTCATAACTTTGTCATTTTAAGGACCTAACAATTTTAGAGGATTTAAATAATATAGAGGATGAGGTCAGATGAACCAGCTTATCATGATCCTCCCACTGGCTTCACCAAGTCAGCTTAAGGGAGACTATTAAAAGGGCTGGTCTAGGAGCACCTAAATCAGTCACACTGATTTACCTAGCTGATATGGGTCAGCTCGAATAGTCAAGTGATACGATCAAAACATAATTTCACCAAGAGGCTAGGTAAGTTCGATCAGTGGGAGGGTCTGCCAAAGCTTGCCTTAGACACCATCAACTGTCAACTCTGATCAGGTTATCCACATTGTATTTCAAAATATCTAATCCATCTGATGGATTACCCTGGCTAAGGTTTTGCTAAATTGAAATACAGCGACTCATTCTTCTCCAACTCCTGGAGTGGTCAATCCCATCTCGATCACACTCTGACTTCGCAAGTACTTGACTGTGCCCAGAAGCCTTCCATCCCTGAATTAAAAATTCAGTTAGTCCAGTACCAAAGCACAGTGAGTTGCTTGCAAGTCACTGAGGCGATCTCAAGTCTAAGGGACACTTATACTTATATTCCATCAGAGACATTCTCGACAGCAGAATACTCTGGAGTTGGTCATGTTCAATGATGATGTACCAGTACATCTCACCTGTATGCCATATCAGTGTCTCCACACTCTTTGGTTAAGAGGACAACCAACCCATATGGCCTACAGCGACCTATGCTCAATAGAAGCTGTCATCCTTATTAACAGTCTATCATTTGGTCGTGAACTGTTTTAAGGACCAATCGATAAATCCTCTCTTTATCGAATCTAAATAGTCCTAAGGACTTCATCATAACAACGAAGTTCATTAGAAGATGAAAGCTTATGATGAAAATGCCAAATATATTTTATTTATTAACAAATCAATTACAATACTTGGTTGCTCAACTGTCAATAGCTTGACGATTGGCTTTTTAGGACACATTTCCCAACACTATTGGTGTCAGTCCTTCTACCTGTTGAACTTTATCAAGTTCAACCTTAGAGGCAACGGTTTCTTCACCAAGGAACTCCTTTTCTAAAAAGATTGTCTTAAGGTTGATGAACACCTTTGGTTCATCAGTATGGTCGAAAAAATATCCTTTGGTCTCTTTGGGGTACCCAATGAATATGCATTTGTCAGACCTAGATCCAAGTTTGTCTGTGACTAATCGTTTGACATAGGTCGGGTACCCCCAGACCCTAAGGTGTGAAAGTGCTGGCTTACACCTTGTCCATATCTCATATAGAATCTTAATTACAGACTTACTTGAAATCCTATTTAACAGATAACAGGTCGATTCGAGTGCATATCCCCAGAAGGATATCGGCAAGCTGGCAAAACCCATCATAGATTGGACCATGTCTAACAGAGTCCGATTTCTCCTTTCAGACACACCATTATGCTATGGTGTTCCTGGAGGAGTCCATTGGGAGAGAATTTCATTCTCTCCTAAATATGTGAGAAACTTACTAGAAAGATATTCCCCTCCTCGGTCAGATCAAAGAGTTTTAGTACTCTTCCTAATTTATTTTTCTACTTCACTTCGGAATCGTTTGAACATTTCAAATGAATTCGGCTTATATTTCATCAGATAGACATATCCATATCTGGATAGATCATCCGTGAAAGTTATGAAGTAGAAATATCCAACTCTAGCACTTGTGCTCATGGGTCTGCATACATCAGTATGTACTAGGCCCAAGAGCTCAGTAGCTCTCTCACCTTTTTCAGTAAAAGGTGACTTGGTCATTTTACCAAGAAGACAAGACTCACAGGTTGGAAGCGATTCACAATCACTGACTTCGAGGATTTCCTCTTGAGTCAACCTGTTTATTCTGTTCTTATTTATATGACCTAGCCTACAATGTCATAAGTAGATATCTGACACACCTATCTAATCTAGGGTGCTTGCCAGTAGAATAGACTCTTATCGAGCTTGATCTTTCTGGTCTGGCCCTACACTGATGTCCCAGATTGAACTTGCACCTTCTTCACTTTCTTCTTGTTCTTCTTCTTCTTTTTAAGGGGTCGATAACCAGAAGATGAACCTCTCACTAAGTTCACCGACTCCTTGTGGAGTTGGTGATCCTTCTCAAAGTTCTGAAGCAACCCCAGTAACCCATGGTAGTTCACCTCAGGCTTTGTCATTCTATAATGAGTGAGGAATGGGAGATAAGACTTGGGCAGTGAGTTTAGTATTGCATCTTTTCCAAGCTGCTCATGCAAGGAAAAGCCAAGCTTGCTCAATCATTCCATCAGCTCGATCATGTACAATACATGATCAGTGACAGAGGCACCATCTCGTATTTTGGCGTTGAAGATGGCACAACTAGTCTTGTGCCTCTCCACATCATCAGGTGTGCCAAAGGCATCCTCCAACACTTGATGCATGTCCTTTAGCTGAGCCATCTCGAATCTATGATTGAACGCGTCGCTCATGGCAGCCAGCATGATACAACACATCATGATCCGATCACTGAGCCACTTATGGTAAGTGTCTCTGACTGTTCCACGTGCATTGGTAGCTGACTCCTCAGGTGCAGGATCCATTATCACATATAGGATCCGTTCATGCTCCAGGACTATCTTCAACTTTCGGTACCAGCTACCGAAGTTGGATCCCACCAACTTATCATTGTCCAACAATGATCGGAGCGATAGGAAAGTGGCCATATCTGCTCAAAAGAAAACCATAACCTAACTAGTAATTGATTTATTAAACCTAAAGATTTGGACTTTAATCAAAAGGTTTCTCGTACTATTTTATTCGAATTGGTAGTCTCTACCTCCAATTCGAGGAATTACCCTAATTTCTTAGTGAGTACTAGAATCCACTTAGACTACACACAAGCCCAACTTTGGTTGGCCAACCCATGTACATCTAAGGGTAGGTTTATAACTAATTATTTCTCTAAACAATTTTTAGTAATTTTAATTTTGCTCCAGAAACCTAATCAGTAGGCTTTGGCCTCCGCTGTAAGGATCCAGTTAGGTCCAACCATTAACATGACCATACTTGGTGCATCTAACCAATGAATGATTAAACTCAACTTTGGTTGGCTCACCTAACCACCATTAGAGAGACACTTTGAAGTCATCATATGATGAGTGATAATTCCATTAGTCAACAAGCACCAGGCCTTTGGGTTTGCAATGATTATTGAGTTAATGGACTCATTATCAAACACCTTAATGGGAGGCTATGACTCGATTATCTCCATAACTTTATCATTTTAAAGACTTAATAATTTTAGTGGATTTAAATGATTTAGAGGCTGAGGTCAGATGAACCAGCTTATCATGATCCTCCCATTGACTTCACCAAGTCAGCTTAAGGGAGACTATTAAAAGGGCTGGTCTAGGAGCACCTAAATCAGTCACACTGATTTACCTAGCTGACATGGGTCAGCTCGAATAGTCAAGTGATCTGATCAAAACATAATTTCACTAAGAGGCCAAGTAAGTTCGATCAGTGGGAGGGTCAGCCAAAGCTTGCCTTAGACACCATCAAAAATGGTCAGATAAGCGGGCTCCCAATTAAAAACCATCGGTTTGGTTTACCTTAGACACCAACTGGTTTAATTAGTTTTGATTAGATCAATCTAATAGTTCATGCTAGATCGCTTAGCTAAGAATCAAGTCTATTTGGTTCTCGTTAAAGATATGGACCTAACCAACTACAACTATTGCAATTGATCTAGAGAAATCCTTGACCTAATCTAAGACAATAATTGATTAGATTTAGTCAATTCTCTAATTAAGTCAATCTTTAATCTAACCATAGGTCTAACCCAATTAATAGACCTAATTCTCTCTAATCCATTAACCCAATGTGTTATGGTTTGTGTCTTAGGTTCTTCAATTCACAATCCTAGAACCTAATCAAATAACTTCTTAATTCTTAATTTTGTTTTGGGCTGAGGGTTGGGTTCGGCTTTTCGAAAATAATTTTTATATTTGTAAAATAATTTTATAATATGGTTCTACCAACCATATTGCATATTTGATTCATAATCAAGATGCAAATGAAATAAATATGAAACTACTTTAGATCTAATCTAAACAGGTTCATGTAATTGAAATAATTTCAACTTTAAATAATTTTTTTGCATAAAAAATATTAATAAAAAGATTTTATTTTATATTTAAATATTTTTAAATCTAATAAATTATAAATTTAATCTAGATCATATCTAATAAATTTATGATTAAAAATAGATCTACACGAACTAGGATAACCTTTGCGCTGTAAGGGGTAAACCTTACAGCAAGACAACCTTACAGTTCGTGATTGATCTAAAATTTTAATTTTAGATTTAATAATCAGATTATAAATTAGATCTAATCTAAGAAATAATTTAAGCATGTATAAATAATCATGTAATAAACAACCTAGGCTCTGATACCAGTTGAAGGAATCAGATCTAGGGTTTCAGGGTTAGAACTTGAAACTTTTTCAAGATCAGGCAACGAAAGACTAAAATAAATTAAAATTTATTTTTTAAAATCAGAGAATCCCTAGATCTAAGATTTTATTACATGATTATTACATAACATTAAATCAAAAATTAAAATATACAGAGTATAAACTACATATTGATCATATCAACATATTTTTATACTATTGGTACAGAATTCCGCTGACGCCAGAGAAGCTGGAGTCGAGGGGTCACGTCCACCATCGGGACCTGCAAGGGAATTCTAAACCGGAGTTGGGGGTGCTCCGACAAGACCCTTCGATGCTCAAGTCAGTACTCTGCCTCAATAGAAATGGAGTGCTCGAATGGAAATTTTAGCAGAGTTTCGAGATAGAGTTTAGAGCTTAGAGAAGAATGTATCTGGCGGTCCCTATTTATAGACGGAGAGCGTAACTGATTAACAGCGACGTCTGTAACCACCTGGTAGTGGGTCGTTCAGGGTCACACGGAGTTTGTTATAAAGAGTAGTGGCGTCAAGGGCCGTTTAAGGCCACGTAGATTTTGTTACGGAGAGTAGTGGCATCAGGGGCCATTCAGGGCCACGTGAAGTTTGTTATGGAGAGTGGAGTGTTGTCCATTGTCGTGACTTACCAGAGAGTGGTGGAGCCACATGGAATCCATTACAAAGTATGGAGTAGGATAGTGGGCATTGTTGTGACTTGCCAGAGAGTTCGGATCTATCAGCTAAAGCTCGGCTGGGATGTCTGATGGAGCGAAATAGCTCTCTGTCTCATCAATCCAGGAGAAGCTCAGATGTTTTCGAGGTTGCTGATGGATCTACTGTTGTCAGGTGCCTAGAGTGCTGATGCTGCAGGTGGGAACCATCTGCTGTAGAAGCTCGGATGGAGACTTTCTGTTGGGGAAGTTTGGTTTCATGAGCAATCCGACAAAGGGTCGACCGGCAGTGGACTTCGGATGGTGTTGGGGAGGTTCGTCCACTGGAGGAGTCTGGAGGATCCTGTGGAAGTTTGGTTGGCATTGTTGAAGTCCGACTGACACTATTGAGGGTTGATGGCTGGGAGGTATGGCTGACATCGGAGCTGGTCGGCTGTTGTAGAAATCCAGCTGCTGGAGCCCATCTATTGTAGAAGTTCATCTGGAATCCATCTGCTACAGAAGTTCAGGCAGAGTCTGATTCTTGTAGAAGTCTGGATGGAAATCGCTTATTGAAGAAGTTCGATTGAAGTCCGCCTGTAATAGGAGTTCGGAAGGAATTTGTTTATAGTAGAAGCTCGGATGGAATTCGCTAACAGTAGAGATCCGAAGTAGACCACTTGTAGTAGAAGTTCAGAGTAGACTACTTATAGTAGAGGTTCAGAGTAGTGATCCTACTAGTGGAGGCTGTTCATCATAGAAGTTCATCTGTGATCCATCCACTATAGAAGTTCGGATGGAGCTCGGCCTTGGTAAGAGTTCGGATGAAGTCCACCTGCAATAGAAATTGGGGGTAGAGGACCGGCTCTCGCGGGAGCTCGGGTGAAATCCAAAACGTGGTCGACCGTCATAGAAACTTGGATGGAGTCTGGTTACTGTAGAAGTCCTGCTGTTGGGGAAGCTCGGCCATTGACGAAGTCCAGAGGAAATTTGGACTAGAGTCGATCGTGGCTGGAAGAAGTCTGGAAGAGATTTGGAGAATAATCGATCAATGCAAAAAATTGGCTGATATTGAGCCCAAAGAGCATTTGGAGCAGCCTAGTATGTGAATGGAGGAGCTCATTATCGGAGAAGTCCGGATGGTAATATGGAAGCTCGGATGTCGAGGGAGTTCAGAAAGATGCCACACAAGGTCGGAAGCCGAAAAAGCCTTGGAAGGGTCGGCCATTTACAAACTTTGGCTGGGCTTATTTTACACCCAATACCAGTCCCCCTACTTTCGAGTTCGGGTTTCGAATGAAGGAAGTACAGAAAAACTTTTACAACCAAAGTTGCCTCCCTCGATTTTCGTACTCGATTGTTTCCAGATATTTTGGCGTTTGGTGCGCTGATGCTGGAGCCTTTTCAAATCAAGGTGATCCAAAAAGATTTTTTTCGAAATTTTTGCTGGAGCATTGCTCTAGGTATGGTGCAATAATGGCTCTGTCAGCTGTCAGCCGCTTTCAGCCACCTGCTATGGTGAGTGGGATACACAGTGAATGTAGGTCGGCCAGAGGAGATCTGCAATCATTACTGCATCGGGCCCTGTTGCCTATTTAAACATGCTCCCCTCCTCCAGGGATTTCACTTTGCCTGAGAGTCCTGTTGGTGCCCTTCTTCTTTCGTCCTTCCTCAGCATCCTTTTCAGCCTTAGGTGTTCTTCAAGTCATCCCCATCTCTACATCTCTGCATCTCTTCATCCTTCGAACCAGCCTAGGTTAGTTTCAGAACTCCCCTCTTTGTTTTTTTCTCTTGCTGTTCTTCTTTCATTTTTCTTCTGTCACATTCCATCTGTACAGTTTTCCATGAACTTTCCATTTCTTATTTTTCTCAATTTTTTTGGGGTTTTTAGGATTTTTGTTCGATTCAAAATGTCCTCTAGCACTTCCTTCTCTAGCAGTTCTAGGAGTTCGTCTGTCCCAGCTCCCCAAAACCTTAGCCCCATAGAAGAACCTTGTTTGGTCTTTGTACTAGACACCATCCCTAGTTTTCTGACTCTGGAGGAACTCTCACTGATTAAGATTCAATACGAGGTTCCTCCGGAGTATGAGCTGGAGCTCCCCAGGCCAACTGGCCGGGCTAGCGCTCCTCCCCATGGCTGCTTCTGTTTATACCAAGAAGCTTTCCGTGCTGGGCTTCGACTTCTGTTCCCGCCTTTTGTCATCGCTCTCTTCTGCTTTTTAAACATTTTTTTAGTTTCTGTAGCGCCGAACTCCTTTAGATTTCTGATAGGGTTTCTTTCCCTCTGTTGCCTAGTCGAAGTTCAGCCAACCCTTTCCTTGTTTAAGAACTTTTATACTTTCAAGCGTCACTCCTCGGCAAAGGACTGGTGGTACTTCTCTCTCCAGTTCAGTAGAAAGGGATTGTTGAAAGGCGCCTCCTCTTCTATTCACAACTGGAAGGAGAGGTACTTCTATGTCCGATGCCTGACCTTGCAGCTGGGATTACCTCCCTGGGGCTCTCTGAGGGATTCCGTTCGCCAGGCTTCTAGCCTGGAAAGGGATGACCTCGAAGCCTCCAGTAAGCTCGAGGCCTATCCAGCCCCCCTTCTCTCTGACCTTTTGAAGGAACAACTCTTATTCAACGTCGGCTTGAGCCCTCTTAACCCCGTCGGTACTATCATTATTATATATATATATTTTTTATTTTTATTTTTATTTTTTTTGTTACTTTTCTTTTCTCTTATTCTATTTTCGAGCCGTGTCGATCTCCTTTTATTGCAGACATGGATACAGGCATGGCTCAGAGGTTGGCCCAGGATCTTAAAACCCATAAGAAAAAAGGCTCCGCGACCTCGGGGTTGGCGAAGAGAGCTAGGACAGAAGAGACGAGCTCGGTCGTGCCTGCTCAGGTGGCCGTTGCCATCGACGCCCCCTCTGACGTCGAGCCCGAAGTCCCCCGAGTCTCTTCACGGATTCCCCCAACCGAGGTTCTCGCTTCAGAGGCTCATCCCAAGGGGGCACCGGGGGTCGAAAGGAGGAGGAGAAAGAAGACCCTGGCCCGCAAGAGCCGTAGCCGCAAGGCTACCATCGAGGGGGCCAACTGCTCCGAGGAAGATCTGGGAAAAAATACCTTCAATAATAGGAATTTAATAAAGAGGCTAGTCGAAGGGTGCATCCTGCCCGAGGTCGTCCACAGGATCATCCTTGCTGATCCTGAGCAGTGGGTCTGGGACTCTCTGGGATCCTTTCTCGAGGTAGGTCAATTCACTTTTTCTTCTTCTTGCTTCTTTACTTAGTTTACTCCTTAGCTTTTATATTGACTCCCCGGCCGCTCTTGCAGATGGGACACCAGTGTAGGAACAAGATCTAGGGTTTCAGGGTTAAATCTTGAAACTTTTTCAAGATCATACAGCGGAAGACTAAAATAAATTAAAATTTATTTTCTAAAAATAGAGAATCCCTAGATCTAAGATCCTATTACATGATTATTATATAGCATTAAATTAGAAATTAAAATATATAAATATAGCATAAACTACATGTTGATCATATCAACATGTTTCTATACTCATCTAATGTATGTATTAAACAATAGATTAGATCTATTACCTTGCAAGTTAGATGCTCTAACCTCGCTGATCCAGGCTTAAGGATAATGTTGCAAGCCGCACACACGTCTGGCCTCTAGGAGTCATCCACACGAGCTCACAAATCTCGATCAGAAGTCCTGCTTCAAAAAATCAGCACAGTATGCTAGTACTGCGCTGATCCTTCTTTGATGGTTGATCAGGTGCCTCCTTCTTCTTGATTTGGACTCTTCCAAAGATGGAAAGTAAAAAGAGGAGTTTCAGATCTGAGACACTCTCAGGAAACTCAAGATGGAGGGAGGAAAGATATGAAAATAAAAAACCCTAGAAGAAGACCCTCTTCTTCTTCACGTTTTTCTTTCTAAACATTCTAACTTGCATCATTTATATCTCCACGACCCAAAGGTTTTTTTCTCAGATTTTTGGATGGGACAAAGGTCTCTCTGATCTCTATCTTCTCCAAAAATTTCATTAAGAAATCATTTTATACAGAGAGATATGATAGAGTCCTTGTCTAGGTCAAATACCTAGTCAAGGCTTATCCAAACATGGCAAGTTAAGGGGCGCCCAACTCTTGAGGACCTCCTCCATATTTTCGTGCATGGATCACTAGCAAAGGGTGCACAATGTATACCCTAAAAGCCATGAAAATTTTAAAAAAATTTTGGATAAATTTGGTGCAAAATTGAAAGAGTTTTGGATTTCTAAAACTCTATCTCATAGAATTCGAAATCCAAACTTATTCCTTTTTGATTTGATCCAAACCACCTTCCATGTATGAAAGAAGAGAGAAAACCTTTTGTGAACGTGGGAGAGATCTGGGAGAGGGCTTTTGTCACACAAAATAAGTGGAGATTGGCATTGAATAAGAGAGAGGGCGTGGGGAAGGCTTATGTGGTGCAAGGTGGAATCCTAGTCTTACTAGGATTCTATCTCATGACTTGTTTTAATTTGGTTTTCCAAACCAAATCAAACCAAAATTAGATCAACCCAATTAAAATAGGCCTTAACCCAATTAAGAACCTAATTTAATCAGATTAAATTAGATTTAAAGTTGATTTAATTTTCTAATCAAATTAGAAATTAGATTGACCCAAGTCCTAGTTGAACTAGGACTAGTTTTTCCTTGCACTTGGCTTATCCAATAAACCAATTAGACTTGATCCAATCAAGCCCAAACAAAATCTAATTAAATCTATTTAATTAGACTTAATCTCAGCCCATTGGTTTAATCAAATTAAGCCAATTAGCAATCGAATTGCTAATCGATCCTCCTGCAACACTTGCACTGGGTTAAATGTCAATCGTATTGATCATTTAACCCTAGAACGATTCTTAATCGTTGATCAACCTTCCGATCGGATCATGAACTCTAATGTGTGTGACCTCATAGGTCCGAACCTAAGCCGGTAGCACAGGAATAAATTTCTGTACCAATCGAAGTGACCATCTAGCAATGGTACCCGACGACCGGATAGGTCGAATGTATAGAACAACATCCTTAGAACCCATGCGGATATAGTTTTCATATAATTCATCCCCTTGACCAAAATGATCATAGGACACCCCAGAGTTCAACTGTGAACTCTGATCAGGTTGTCCACATTGTATTTCAAAATATCAATTCCATCTGATGGATTACCCTGGCCAAGGTTTTGCTAAATTGAAATACAGCGACTCATTCTTCTCCAACTCTTGGAGTGGTCAATCCCATCTCGATCACACTCTGACTTCGCAAGTACTTGACTGTGCCCAGAAGCCTTCCGTCCCTGAATTAGAAATTCAGTTAGTCCAGTACCAAAGCACAGTGAGTTGCTTGCAAGTCACTGAGGCGATCTCAGGTCTAAGGGACACTTATACCTATATCCCATCAGAGACATTCTCGACAGCAGAATGCTCTGGAGTTGGTCACGTTCAATGATGATGTACCCTTACATCTCACCTGTATGCCATACCAGTGTCTCCACACTCCTTGGTTAAGAGGACAACCAACCCATATGGCCTACAGCGACCTATGCTCGATAGAAGCTGTCGTCCTTATTAACAGCTTATCATTTGGTCGTGAACAGTTTTAAGGACTAATCGATAAATCCTCTCTTTATCGAACTTAAAGTCCTAAGGACTTCATCATAACAATGGAGTTCATTAGAAGATGAAAGCTTATGATGAAGATGCCAAATATATTTTATTTATTAACAAATCAATTACAATACTTGGTTGCTCAACCGTCAACAGCTTGACGATTAACTTTTTGAGGCACATTTTCCAACAACTCCCACTTGTCCTAAAGCCACTCGGCACAGTATCTAATACCCATCTTCGACTTGTGGTTGTCGAACTCCTTTATCGCCAGGGCTTTAGTGAAGGGGTCGGCTAGGTTCTCCTTTCTATCGATCTTCTGAAGGTCGACGTCACCTCGATCCACGATCTCCCAGACCAGGTGGAAGCGGTGCAAGATGTGCTTCGTCCGCTGATGTGCTTTGGGTTCCTTCGCCTGAGATATGGCACCAGTGCTGTCGCAGTAGAGCAGGACTGGACCATCGAGGGAGGCTGCTACTCCGAGCTCAGTGATGGATTTTCATAGCCACACAGCTCCTTTTGTGGCATCTGATGCTGCGATGTACTCCGCTTCACAAACAGAGTCTGCCACAGTATGCTGCTTGAAACTCTTCTAGCAGATGGCTCCACCATTCAGAGTAAAGATATAACCTGACACGCTCCTGCTGTCATCATGGTCAGATTGGAAGCTGGAGTCTGTGAACCCCACAAGTTTCAGATCTGACTCGCCATAAACCATCCATTGGTCCTTAGTATTTCTCAAATACTTAAGGATGGCTTTAACCACTTTCCAGTGATTTTCTTCAGGATCAGATTGGTATCTACTCACTACTCCTAGTGAGCATGCCACATTTGGTCTTGTACATATCTTCACGTACATGATAGATCCCACGGCTGAAGCATATGGGACTCTACTCATACGCTCTCTCTCTTCAGGAGTTGTCGGACAATCATTCTTAGAGAGAGAAATTCCATTGCCTATAGGTAGATAGCCCTTCTTGGAATTCTCCATGCTGAACCTCTTCAGCACAGTGTCTATGTACATGGACTTGGATAACCCAAGCATCTTTTTAGATCTATCCCGATAGATCTTCATCCCTAAGATGTAGGATGCTTCACCCAAGTCCTTCATGGAGAACTGTGATGACAACCAAACTTTTATTCCCTATAGTGTGGGGATGTCATTTTCGATTAAGAGAATGTCATCCACGTACAAGATAAAGAATACCACAACTGACCATTTGCCCATTTATAGATGCAGGGCTCTTCTCCATTCTTAATGAAGCCATACGTTTTGATCACCTTATCAAAACACATGTTCCAACTCCGAGAAGCTTGCTTCAGTCCATAAATGGATCTCTGAAGCTTGCACACCTTGGACTCATCTGTGGATGTAAACCCCTCAGGTTGTATCATATACACCTCTTCAGTCAGCTCTCCATTCAGGAAAGCTGTCTTTACATCCATCTACCAGATCTCATAATCCAGATGGACAGCTATTGCAAGCATTATCCGAATGGATTTGAGCATTACCACAGGGAAAAATGTCTCGTCATAGTCAATACCATAACATTGACGATACCCTTTGGCAACCAGATGGGCTTTATAGGTCTCCACCTTTCCGTCTGCGCCCCTCTTCCTTTTGAAGACCCATTTACACCCAATGGGTTTAACCCCTTCAGGTGGGTCAACCAATGTCCATACATCATTGACCTTCATGGACTCCATTTCAAATTTCATGGCTTCAAGCCATTTCTCGAAATCAGGTCTCTGCATTGCATCCATATAGGTGATCGGATCCTCATTATTCTCATCAAGTTCGATGGGATCACCGTCCCGGACCAAGAAACCATAGTATCTATCCGGTTGATGCGGTACTCTACCAGATCGCCTTAATGGTGCAGGTACATTGTGCTCCGAATATGATCTATTCATATTAGACTCAGGTTCAGCTATTGGTGTCGGTCCTTCTACCTGTTGAACTTCATCAAGTTCAATCTTAGAGGCAACGGTTCCTTCACCAAGGAACTCTTTTTCTAAAAAGATTGCCTTAAGGCTGACGAACACCTTTTGTTCATCAGCATGGTAGAAAAAATATCCTTTTATCTCTTTGGGGTACCCTATGAATGAGCATTTGTCAGACCTAGGTCCAAGTTTGTTTGTGACTAATCGTTTGACATAGGCCGGGCACCCCCAGACCCTAAGGTGTGAAAGTGTTGGCTTACATCCCGTCCATATCTCATATGGAGTCTTAATTACAGACTTACTTGGAACCCTATTTAACAGGCCGATTTAAGTGCATATCTCCAGAAAGATATCGGCAAGCTAGCAAAACCAATAATGGATCGGACCATGTCTAACAGAGTCCGATTCCTCCTTTCAGACACACCATTATGCTGTGGTGTTCCTGGAGGAGTCCATTAGGAGAGAATCCCATTCTCTCCTAGATATGTAAGAAATTCACTAGAAAGGTATTCTCCTCCTCGATCAGATCGATGAGTTTTAATATTCTTCCCAGTTTGTTTTTCTACTTCACTTCGGAATCGTTTGAACATTTCAAACGAATCCGACTTATGTTTCATCAGATAAACATATCCATATCGGGATAGGTCATCCGTGAAAGTTATGAAGTAGAAATATCCACCTCTAGCACTGGTGCTCATGGGCCCGCATACATCAGTATGTACAGGCCCAAGAGCTCAGTAGCTCTCTCACCTTTTTCAATAAAAGGTGACTTGGTCATTTTACCAAGAAGACAGGACTCATAGGTTGGAAGTGATTCACAATCACTAAATTCGAGGATTCCCTCTTGAGTCAACCTATTTATTCTGTTCTTGTTTATATGACCTAGCCTATAGTGCCATAAGTAGATATCTGACACACTATCTAATCTAGGGTGCTTGCCAGTTGAATAGACTACATTAACAGGTTGTGATAACATATACACCCCATTGTTCAAATGTCCACAAAAAATAGTAACACCATTCTCAATGATATTACAAATTTATTTCTTTATTGAAATTTCATAATCATTTTTGGCCAGAAGGCCTACAGAAATGACATTTAAAAAGAAACTGAGACAGAAATGACAATCATTAAGAACAATGATATGGGATTCAAATACAAGTTTCAAGATTCCTAATGCTAGAACTGGAACTGATCTTCCATCTCCAACGTTCAGGAACTCTCGCCTTGCTCAAATCTCCTACTGACCTGCAACCCCTGCAACGAATTGCAAATATGGTAAGGGCTACCGGTATCCAATACCCAGTCAGTTATATCACAAATAGAGAAATTGCAAGGGGTTATCATATAAATACCTTGCCCAGCAACAACTTGCTGCTTTCTCTGCCTGTTCGGGTCTAGGGAGGCAATGTACTGGAGACAGTTCCTCTTCCAGTGCCCCCGCTTCTTGCAAAAGAAGCATTCAGCTTGACTCTTATCGGGTTTGATCTTTTTGGTCTGACACTGCACAGATGTCCCAGCCTGAACTTGCACCTTCTTCACTTTCTTCTTCTTATTCTTCTTCCCTTTCTTAAAGGGTCGAGAACCAGAAGACGAACCTCCCACTAAGTTCACCGACTCCTTATGGAGTTGGTGATCTTTCTCAAAGTTCTGAAGTAACCCCAGTAATCTGTGGTAGTTTACTTCAGGCTTTGTCATTCTATAATGAGTAAGGAATGGGAGATAAGACTTGGGCAGCGAGTTCAGTATTGCATCTTTCTCAAGCTGCTCATGCAAGGGAAAGCCGAGCTTGCTCAATCGTTCCATCAGCTCGATCATGTACAATACATGATCAGTGACAGAGGCACTATCCCGCATTTTGGTATTGAAGATGGCACAACTAGTCTTGTGCCTCTCCACGTCATCGGGTGTGCCAAAGGCATCCTCCAACACTTGAAGCATGTCCTTTGGCTGAGCCATCTCGAATCTGCGACTGAACTCGTTGCTCATAGCAGCCAGCATGATACAGCGCACTGTGGTCCGGTCACTGAGCCACTTCTGGTAAGTGTCTCTGACTGTTCCACGTGCATTGACAGCTGGCTCCTCAGGTGCAGGATCCATTATCACATATAGGATCCGTTCATGCTCCAAGACTATCTTCAACTTTCGGTACCAGCTACCGAAATTGGATCTCACCAACTTATCATTGTCCAACAATGATCGGAGCGATAGGGAAGTGGCCATATCTGCACAAAAGAGAACCATAACCTAATTAGTAATTGATTCATTAAACCTAAAGATTTGGACTTTAATCAAAAGGTTTCTCCCACTATTTTATTCGAATTGGTAGTCTCTACCTCCAACTCGAGGAATTACCCTAATTCCTTAGCGGGTACTAGAATCCACTTAGACTGCACACAAGCCCAACTTTGGTTGGTCAACCCATGTGTATCTAAGGGTAGGTTCATAACCAATTATTTTTCTAAACAATTTCTAGTAATTTTAATTTTGCCCCAGAAACCTAATCAGTAGGCTTTGGCCTCCACTGTAAGGATCCAGTTAGGTCCAACCATTAACATGATCATACTTGGTGTATCTAACCAACGAATGATTAAGTCCAACTTTGGCTGGCTCACCTAACCACCATTAGAGAGACACTTCCAAGTCGTCATATGGTGAGTGATAATTCCATTAGTCAACAAGCACCAGGCCTTTGGGTCTGCAATGATTATTGAGTTAATGGACTCATTATCAAACACCTTAATGGGAGGCTATGACTCAGTTATCTCCATAACTTTGTCATTTTAAGGACCTAATAATTTTAGAGGATTTAAATAATTTAGAGGATAAGGTCAGATGAACCAGCATATCATGATCCTCTCACTGGCTTCACCAAGTCAGCTTAAGGGAGACCATAAAATGGACTGGTCTAGGAGCACCTAAATCAGTCACACTGATATACCTAGCTGACATGGGTCAGCTCGAATAGTCAAGTGATCCGATCAAGACATAATTTCACCAAGAGACTAGGTAAGTTCGATCAGTGGGAGGGTCGGCCAAAGCTTTCCTTAGTCACCATCAGAAATGGCCAGGTAAGCGGGCTCCCAATTAAAAACCACTGGTCTGGTTTACCTTAGACACCAACTGGTTTAATTAGTTTCGATTAGATCAACCTAACAGTTCGTGCTAGACCGCTTAGCCAAGAATCAAGTCCATTTGGTTCTCGTTAAGGACATGGACTTGACCAACTACAACTATTATAATTGATCTAGAGAATCCTTGACCTAATCTAAGACAACAATTGATTAGATTTAGTCAATTCTCTAATTAAGTCCATCTTTAATCTAACCATAGGTCTAACCCAATTAATGGACCTAATTCCCACTAACCCATTAACCCAATGTGTTATGGTTTGTGTCTTAGGTTCTTCAATTCACAATCCTAGAACCTAATCAAACAACTTCTTAATTCTTAATTAAGTTTTGGGCTGAGGGTTGGGTTCGGCTTTTCAAAAAATAATTTTTATATTTGTAAAATAATTTTACAATATGATTCTACCAACCATATTGCATGTTTGATTCATAATCAAGATGCAAGTGAAATAAACATGAAACTACTTTAGATCTAATCTAAACAGGTTCATGTAATTGAAATAATTTCAACTTTAAACAATTTTTTGCATAAAAATTATTAGCAAAGATATTTTATTTTAGATTTAAATATCTTTTAAATCTAATAAATCATAAATTTAATCTAGATCATATCTAACAAATTTATGATTAAAGATACATCTACACAAACTAGGACAACCTTTGCACTGTAAGGGGTAAACCTTACAGTAGGACAACCTTGCAGTTTGTGATTGATCTAAAATTTTAATTTTAGATTTAATAATCAGATTATAAATTAGATCTAATCTAAGAAATAATCTAAGCATGTATAAATAATCATGTAATAAAGAACCTAGGCTCTGATATCAATTGTAGGAACTAGATCTAGGGTTTCAGGGTTAGATCTTGAAACTTTTTCAAGATCATACAGCGGAAGACTAAAATAAATCAAAATTTATTTTCTAAAATCAAAAAATTCTTAGATCTAAGATTCTATTACATAATTATTACATAGCATTAAATCAAAAATTAAAATATATAAATATAGCATGAACTACATGTTGATCATATCAACATGTTTCTATACTACATCTAATGTATGTATTAAACAATAGATCAGATCTATTACCTTCCAAGTTAGACATTCTAACCTTGTTGATCTGGGCTTGAGGATGATGTTGCAAGCCGCACACGCATCCTGCCTCTAGGAGTCGTCCACACGAGCCCACGAATCTCGATCAGAAGTCCTGCTTCAGGAAATCAGCACAGTATGCCAGTACTGCGCTGATCCTTCTTTGATGGTTGATCAGGTGCCTCCTTCTTCTTGATTTGGACTCTTCCAAAGATGAAAAGTAGAAGGAGGAGTTTCAGATCTGAGACACTCTTAGAAAACTCAAGATGGAGGGAGGAAAATATGAAAACAAAAACCCTAGAAGAAGACCCTCTTCTTCTTCACGTTTTTCTCTCTAGACACCCAAACTTGCATCTTTTATATCTCCATGACCCAAAGGTATTTCTCTTTGATTCTTGGAAGGTATAAAGGTCTCTCAAATATTTGACTTCTTCTAAAATTTTATGAAGAAACTCATCTTATATAGAGAGATATGATAGAGTCTTATCTAGGTCAAACACCTAGTCAAGGCTTATCCAAACATGGCAAGTTAAGGGACGCCCAACTCTTGAGCACCTCCTTCATATTTTTGTGCATGGATTACCAGAAAAGGGTGCACAATGTATACCCTAAAATTCACAAAAAATTCAAAAAAAAATTGGATAAATTCGGTGCAAAATTGAAAGAGTTTTGGATTTCTAAAACTCTATCTCATAGAATTCGAAATCCAAACTTATTCCTTTTAGATTTGATCCAAACCACCTTCCATGTAAGAAAGAAGAGAGGAGACCTTTTGTGAACGTGGGAGAGATCTGGGAGAGGGTTTTTGTCGCACAAAATAAGTGGAGATTGGCGTTGAATAAGAGAGAGGGCGTGGAGAAGGATTATGTGGCGCAAGGTGGAATCCTAGTCTTACTAGGATTCTGTCTTATGACTTGTTTTAATTTGGTTTCCCAAACCAAATCAAATTAAAATTAGATCAACTCAATTAAAATAGGTCTTAACCTAATTAAGAACCTAATTTAATCAGATTAAATTAGATTTAAATCTGATTTAATTTTCTAATCAAATTAGAAATTAGATTGACCCAAGTCCTAGTTGAACTAGGACTAGTTTTTCCTTGCACTTGGCTTATCCAATAAACCAATTGGACTTGATCCAATCAAGCTCAAACTAAATATAATTAAATTATATTTAATTAGACTTAATCTCAGCCCATTGTCTTAATCAAATTAAGCCAATCAGCAATCGAATTGCTAATAGATCCTCCTGCAACACTTGCACTGGGTTAAATGTCAATCGTATTGATCATTTAACCCTAGAACGATTCTTAATCGTTGATCAACCATCTGATCGGATCATGAACTCTAATGTGTGTGACTTCATAGATCCGAACCTAAGCTGGTAGCATAGGAACAAATTCCTATACCAATCGAAGTGACCATCTAGCAATGGTACCCGACGATCGGATAGGTCGAATGTGTAGAACAACATCCTTAGAACCCATGCGAATATAGTTTTCATATAATTCATCCCCTTGACCAAAATGATCATAGGACACCCCAGAGTTTAACTGTCAACTCTGATCAGGTTGTCCACATTGTATTTCAAAATATCAAATCCATCTGATGGATTACCCTGGCCAAAGTTTTGCTAAATTGAAATACAGCGACTCATTCTTCTCCAACTCTTGGAGTGGTCAATCCCATCTCGATCACACTCTGACTTCACAAGTACTTGACTATGCCCAGAATCCTTCCATCCCTGAATTAGAAATTCAGTTAGTCCAGTACCAAAGCACAGTGAGTTGCTTGCAAGTCACTGAGGCGATCTCAGGTCTAAGGGACACTTATACCTATATCCCATCAGAGACATTCTCGACAACAGAATACTCTAGAGTTGGTCATGTTCAATGATGTTGTACCCTTACATCTCACCTGTATGCCATACCAGTGTCTCCACACTCTTTGGTTAAGAGGACAACCAACCCATATGGCCTACAGCGACCTATGCTCGATAGAAGCTGTTGTCCTTATTAACAGCCTATCATTTGGTCGTGAACAATTTTAAGGACTAATCGATAAATCCTCTCTTTATCGAATCTAAATAGTCCTAAGGACTTCATCATAACAACGGAGTTCATTAGAAGATGAAAGCTTATGATGAAAATGCCAAATATATTTTATTTATTAACAAATCAATTACAATACTTGGTTGCTCAACCGTCAACAGCTTGACGATTGGCTTTTTGGGACACATTTTCCAATAGTTGTTTGGAGGTTCCTGATCGCCATCGTGTTGATTTGCCCTTTTTGTTCATGACCATAGATCTTTTCGAGGCCATTTGAGTTTGACGCTTCCTCCTGGTGCTCGAGCTTGGGGGTCCGAACTTCACATTACCTTGAGAAAGTCGATTTTTCCTCGGCCTGTATTGAGTTTCTTCTTAGCGACTAAGGGTTTTTGATAAGAGTCTCCTTCCTCGTTGAGACGAGGTCTCTTGTATCTTTGATGTAGTTTATTTTTCACTTATCATTGGTGTAGTTCGTCGCTTTTTCTTTTCATCTTCCCCTTTTTTTTTGTGTTCGAGTGAGGGGTTTCCCTATGCTCTTAACGAGGTCATGGGAGTGTAGAGGAGCCGTTGAGGAGGCTTTCCTCTTCGTCTGATCTTGATCGATCGGATCTTCATTTGTATCAGGATGAGGTTCTCCTCCTATTTTCAACAGTCAATTTCAGCTCATGTTAGGATGAGGTTCTCCTCCTGTTCTTAACAGGGCTGTGGGGGCATGTAAGGGTTGTTGCAAGGGTCTCTCCCCTCATCCGATCTCTAGATAACCGGACCTTCAACTTTGCTTATGTTAGGATGAGGTTCTTCTCCTGTTCCTAACATAGCTGTGGGGACACATAAGGGCCATTGTAAGGGTCTCTCCCCTCATCCAATCTCTAGATAACCGGGCCTTTGATTTTGCTCATGTTGGGATGAGGTTCTCCTCCTGTTCCTAACATGGTTGTGGGGGCACATAAGGACCATTATAAGGGCCTCTCCTCCCATCCGGTCTTTAAATAATCGGGCCTTCGACTTTGCTCATGTTAGGATGAGGTTCTCCTCCTATTCCTAACATGACTGTGGGGGCACATAAGGGCCGTTGTAAGGGTCTCTCCCCCCATCCGATCTTTAAATAATCGGATCTTCGACTTTGCTCATGTTAGGACGAGGTTCTCCTCCTATTCCTAATATGGCTGTGGGGGCACATAAGGGCCGTTGTAACGGCCTCTCCCTCCATTCGGTCTTTAAATAACTGAGCCTTTGACTTTGCTCATATTAGGATAAGGTTCTCCTCCTGTTCCTAACATGGCTGTGGGGGAACATAAAGGCTGTTGTAAGGGTCTCTCCCCTCATCTGGTCTCTAGATAATCGGACCTTCGACTTTGCTCATGTTAGGACGAGATTCTCCTCCTGTTCCTAACAAGGCTGTGGGGGCACATAAGGACTATTGTAAGGGCCTCTCCCCCCATCCGATCTTTAAATAATCGGGCCTTCGACTTTGCTCATGTTAGGATAAGGTTCTCCTCCTGTTCCTAACATGGCTGTGGAGGAACATAAAGGCCGTTGTAAGGGTCTCTCCCCTCATCTGGTCTTTAAATAATCGGGCCTTCGACTTTGCTCATGTTAGGACAAGGTTCTCCTCCTATTCCTAACATGGCTGTGGGGGCACATAAGGGCCGTTGTAAGGGCCTCTCCCTCCATTCGATCTTTAAATAACCGGGCCTTCGACTTTGCTCATATTAGGACGGGTTCTCCTCCTATTCCTAACATGGCTATGGGGGTACATAAGGGCCATTGTAAGGGCCTCTCCCCCCATCCGATCTTTAAATAATCGGACATTCAACTTTGTTTGTGTTAGGACGAGGTCCTCCTCCTGTTCCTAATGTAGGAACCAGATCTAGGGTTTCAGGGTTAGATCTTGAAACTTTTTCAAGATCATATAGTAGAAGACTAAAATAAATCAAAATTATTTTTTAAAATCAGAGAATCCCTAGATCTAAGATCCTATTACATAATTATTACATAGCATTAAATCAGAAATTAAAATATATATATACAGCATGAACTACATGTTGATCATATCAACATGTTGCTATACTACATCTAATGTATGTATTAAACAATAGATCAGATCTATTACCTTACAAGTTAGATGTTCTAACCTCACTGATCTGGGCTTGAAGATGATGTTGCAAGCCACACACGCATCCGGCCTCTAGGAGTCATCCACACGAGCCCACGAATCTCGATCAGAAGTCCTGTTTCAGGAAATCAGCACAGTATGCTAGTACTGCGCTGATCCTTCTTTGATGGTTGATCAGGTGCCTCCTTCTTCTTGATTTGGACTCTTCTAAAGATGGAAAGTGGAAGGAGGAGTTTCAGATCTGAGACGCTCTCAGAAAACTCAAGATGGAGGGAGGAAAGATATGAAAACAAACAACCCTAGAAGAAGACCCTCTTCTTCTTCTCGTTTCTCTCTCTAGACACCCTAACTTGTGTCTTTTATATCTCCACGACCCAAAGGTCTTTCTCTATAATTTTTTGATAGCCCAAATGTCTCTCAAATCTCTATCTTCTTCAAAAATTTTATTAAGAAACTAATATTATATAGAGAGATATGATAGAGTCTTTGTCTAGGTCAAATACCTAGTCAAGGCTTATCCAAACATGGCAAGTTAAGGGGTGCCCAACTCTTGAGCACCTCCTCCTTATTTTTGTGCATGGATCACTAGAAAAGTGTGCATAATGTGTACCCTAAAATCCATAAAAATTCTAAAAAAAATTTGGATAGATTCGGTGCAAAATTGAAAGAGTTTTGGATTTCTAAAACTCTATCTCATAGAATTCGAAATCCAAACTTATTTTTTTTTTATTTGATCCAAACCACCTTCCATGTAAGAAAGAAGAGAGGAGACCTTTTGTGAACATGGGAGAGACCTGGGAGAGGGCTTTTGTCATACAAAATAAGAGGAGATTGGCGTTGAATGAGAGAGAGGGCATGGGGAAGGCTTATGTGGTGCAAGGTGGAATCCTAGTCTTACTAGGATTCTATCTTATGACTTGTTTTAATTTGATTTCTCAAACCAAATCAAACCATAATTAGATCAACCCAATTAAAATAGATCTTAATCCAATTAAGAACCTAATTTAATCATATTAAATTATATTTAAATCTGATTTAATTTTCTAATCAAATTAGAAATTAGATTGACCCAAGTCCTAGTTTAACTAGGACTAGTTTTTTCTTGCATTTGGCTTATCCAATAAACCAATTGGACTTGATCCAATCAAGCTCAAATTAAATTTAATTAAATCATATTTAATTAGACTTAATCTCAGCCTATTGGCTTAATCAAATTAAGCCAATTAGCAATCGAATTGCTAATCGATCCTCCTGCAACACTTGCACTAGGTTAAATATCAATCGTATTGATCATTTAACCCTAGAATGATTCTTAATCGTTGATCAACCATCCGATCGGATCAAGAACTCTAATGTGTGTGACCTCATAGGTCCGAACCTAAGTCGGTAGCATAAGAATAAATTCTTGTACCAATCAAAGTGACCATCTAGCAATGATACCCGACGACCGGATAGGTCGAATGTGTAGAACAACATCCTTAGAACCCATGCGGATATAGTTTTTATATAATTCATCCCCTTGACCAAAATGATCATAGGAGACCCCAGAGTTCAACTATCAACTCTGATCAGGTTGTCCACATTGTATTTCAAAATATCAAATCCATCTGATGGATTGCCCTGGCCAAGATTTTGCTAAATTAAAATACAGCGACTCATTCTTCTCCAACTCTTGGAGTGGTTAATCCCATCTCGATCCCACTCTGACTTTGCAAGTACATGACTGTGCCCAGAAGCCTTCCATCCCTGAATTAGAAATTTAGTTAGTCCAGTACCAAAGCACAGTGAGTTGCTTGCAAGTCACTGAGGCGATCTCAAGTCTAAGGGACACTTAAACCTATATCCCATCAGAGACATTCTCGACAGCAGAATACTCTGGAGTTGGTCACGTTCAATGATGATGTGCCAGTATATCTCACCTGTATGCCATACCAATGTCTCCACACTCTTTGGTTAAGAGGACAACCAACCCATATGGCTTACAGCGACCTATGTTTGATAGAAGCTGTCATCCTTATTAACAGCCTATCATTTGGTCGTGAACTGTTTTAAGGACTAATCGATAAATTCTCTCTTTATCGAATCTAAATAGTCCTAAGGACTTCATCATAATAATCGAGTTCATTAGAAGATGAAAGCTTCTTATGAAAATACCAAATATATTTTATTTATTAACAAATCAATTATAATACTTGGTTGCTCAACCGTCAACAGCTTGACGATTGGCTTTTTGGGATACATTTTCCAACAACTCCCACTTGTCCTAAAGCCACTCGGCACAGTATCTAATACCCATCTTCGACTTGTAGTTGTCAATCTCCTTTATTGCTAGGGCTTTAGTGAAGGGATCAGCCAGGTTCTCCTTTCCATCGATCTTCTGAAGGTCGACGTCACCTCGATCCACGATCTCTCGAACCAGGTGGAAGCGCGCAAGATGTGCTTCGTCCGCTGATGTGCTTTGGATTCCTTTGCCTGAGCTATGGCACCAGTGCTGTCGCAGTAGAGTAGGACTGGACCATCGAGGGAGGGTGCTACTCCGAGCTCGTTGATGAATTTCCTTAGCCACACAGCTTCCTTCGCACCATCCGATGCTGCGATGTACTCCGCTTCACAAATAGAGTCCACCACAGTATGTTGCTTGGAACTCTTCCAGCAGATGGCTCCACCATTCAGAGTAAAGATATAACCCGACATGCTCCTGCTGTCATCATGGTCAGATTGGAAGCTAGAGTCTGTGAACCCCACAAGTTTCAGATCTGACTCGCCATAAACCAACCATTGGTCCTTAGTATTTCTTAAATACTTAAGGATGGCTTTAACCACTTTTCAGTGATTCTCTCCAGGATCAGATTGGTATCTACTCACTACTCCTAGTGAGTATGCCACATCTGGTCTTGTACATGTCATGGCGTACATGATAGTCCCATGGCTGAAGCATATGGGACTCTACTTATACGCTCTCTCTCTTCAGGAGTTATCAGACAATCCTTCTTAGAGAGAGAAATTCCTTGGCCTATCGGTAGATAGCCCTTCTTGGAATTCTCCATGCTAAACCTCTTCAGCACAGTGTCTATGTACATGGATCGAGATAACCCAAGCATCCTTTTAGATCTATCCCTAGAGATGCTTCACCCCTAGAATGTAGGATGCTTCACCCAAGTCCTTCATGGAGAACTGTGATGACAATCAAACTTTTATTCCCTATAGTGCGGGGATGTCATTTCCGATTAAGAGAATGTCATCCACGTACAAGATAAGGAATACCACAACTGGACCATTTGCCCATTTATAGATACAGGACTCTTCTCCATTCTTAATGAAGCAATATGTTTTGATCACCTTATCAAAATGCATGTTCCAACTCCGAGAAGCTTGCTTCAATCCATAAATGGATCTCTGAAGCTTACACATCTTGGACTCATCTGTGGATGTAAACCCCTCAGGTTGTATCATATACACCTCTTCGATCAGCTCTCCATTCAGGAAAGCTGTCTTTACATCCATCTGCCAGATCTCATAATCCAGATGGACAGCTATTGCAAGCATTATCTGAATGGATTTGAGCATTGCCACAGGAGAAAATATCTCGTCATAGTCAATACCATAATGTTGACGATACCCCTTGGTGATTAGATGGGCTTTATAGGTCTCCATCTTTCCGTCTGCACCCCTCTTCCTTTTGAAGACCCATTTACACCCAATGGGTTTAACCCCTTAAGGTGGGTCAACCAATGTCCATACATCGTTGACCTTAATGGACTCCATTTCGGATTTCATAGCTTCAAGCCATTTCTCGAAATCAGGTCTCTGCATTGCATCCATATAGGTGATCGGATTCTCATTATTCTCATCAAGTTCGATGGGATCACCGTCCCGGACCAAAAAACTGTAGTATCTATCCGGCTGATGTGGTACTCTATCGGATCGCCTTAATGGTGCAGGTACATTGAGCTCCGGATCTGATCTAATCATATTCGACTCAGGTTCAGCTATTGGTGTCGATCCTTCTACCTGTTGAACTTCATCAAGTTCAACCTTAGAGGCAACGGTTCCTTCACCAAGGAACTCTTTTTCTAAAAAGATTTCCTTAAGGCTAACAAACACCTTTTGTTCATCAGCATGGTAGGAAAAATATCCTTTTATCTCTTTAGGGTACCCTATGAATGAGCATTTGTCAGACCTAGGTCCAAGTTTGTCTGTGACTAATCGTTTGACATAGGTCGGGCACCCCCAGACCCTAAGGTGTGAAAGTGTTGGCTTACGTCCTGTCTATATCTCATATGGAGTCTTAATTACAGACTTACTTGAAACTCTATTTAACAGATAACTGGCCGATTTGAGTGCATATCTCCAGAAGGATATCGGCAAGCTAGCAAAACCCATCATGGATCAGACCATGTCTAACAGAGTCTGATTCCTCCTTTCAGACACTCCATTATGCTGTGGTGTTCCTGGAGGAGTCCATTGGGAGAGAATCCCATTCTCTCCTAGATATGTGAGAAATTCACTAGAAAGGTATTCTCCTCCTCGATCAGATCGAAGAGTTTTAATACTCTTCCCAGTTTATTTTTCTACTTCACTTCGGAATCGTTTGAATATTTCAAATGAATCCGACTTATGTTTCATCAGATAGACATATCCATATCGGGATAGGTCATCCATGAAAGTTATGAAGTAGAAATATCCATCTCTAGCACTGGTGCTCATGAGCCCACATACATCAGTATGTACTAGGCCCAAGAGCTCAGTAGCTCTCTCACCTTTTTCAGTAAAAGGTGACTTGATCATTTTACCAAGAAGACAGGACTCACAGGTTAGAAGTGATTCACAATCACTGACTTCAAGGATTTCCTCTTGAGTCAACCTGTTTATTCTGTTCTTATTTATATGACCTAGCCTCCAATGCCATAAGTAGATATCTGACACACTATCTAATCTAGGGTGCTTGCCAGTAGAATAGACTCTTATCAGGCTTGATCTTTTTGGTCTGACTCTGCACTGATGTCCCAGTCTGAACTTGCACCTTCTTCACTTTCTTCTTCTTGCTCTTCTTTTCTTTCTCAAAGGGTCGAGAACCAGAAGTCGATCCTCCCACTATGTTCACCGACTCCTTGAGGAGTTGGTGATCTTTCTCAAAGTTCTGAAGCAACCCCAGTAACTTGTGGTAGTTTACTTAAGGCTTTGTCATTTTATAATGAGTGAAGAATGGGAGATAAGACTCAGCGAGTTCAGTATTGCATCTTTCCCAAGCGGCTCATGCAAGGAAAAGCCGAGCTTGCTCAATCGTTCCATCAGTTCGATCATGTACAATACATGATTAGTGATAGAGGCACCATCCCGCATTTTGGCGTTGAAGATGGCATAACTAGTCTTGTGCCTCTCCACGTCATCAGATGTGCCAAAGGCATCCTTCAACACTTGAAGCATGTCCTTTGGCTGAGCCGTCTCGAATCTGTGACTGAACTCGTCGCTAATGGCAGCCAGCATGATACAACGCACCATGGTCCGATCACTAAGCCACTTTTGGTAAGTGTCTCTGACTGTTCCACGTGCATTGACAGCTGGCTCTTCAGGTGTAGGATCCATTATCACATATAGGATCCATTCATGCTCCAGGACTATCTTCAACTTTCAGTACCAGCTATCGAAGTTGGGTCCCACCAACTTATCATTGTCCAACAATGATCGGAGCGATAGGGAAGTGGCCATATTTGCACAAAGAAGAACCATAACCTAATTAGTAATTAATTCATTAAACCTAAAGATTTGGACTTTAATCAAAAGGTTTCTCCCACTATTTTATTCAAATTGGTAGCCTCTACCTCCAATTCAAGGAATTACCCTAATTTCTTAGTGGGTACTAGAATCCACTTAGACTGCACACAAGCCCAACTTTGGTTGGCCAACCCATGTACATCTAAGGGTAGGTTCATAACTAATTGTTTCTCTAAATAATTTTTAGTAATTTTAATTTTGCCCCAGAAACCTAATCAATAGGTTTTGGCCTCCACTGTAAGGATCCGGTTAGGTCCAACCATTAACATGATCATACTTGGTGTATCTAACCAACGAATGATTAAGCCCAACTTTGGTTGGCTCACCTAACCACTATTAGAGAGACACTTCCAAGTCGTCATATGATGAGTGATAATTCTATTGTCAACAAGCACCAGGCCTTTGGGTCTGCAATGATTATTGAGTTAATAGACTCATTATCAAACACCTTAATGGGAGGCTATGACTCAGTTATCTCCATAACTTTGTCATTTTAAAGACCTAATAATTTTAGAGAATTTAAATAATATAGAGGATGAGGTCAGATGAACCAGCTTATCATGATCCTCCCACTGGCTTCATCAAGTCAGCTTAAGGGAGACCATTAAAAGGGCTGGTCTAGGAGCACCTAAATTAGTCACACTGATTTATCTAGCTGACATGGGTCAGCTCGAATAGTCAAGTGATTTGATTAAAATATAATTTCACCAAGAGGTCAGGTAAGTTCGATCAGTGGGAGGGTCTGCCAAAGCTTGCCTTAGACACCATCAAAAATGGCCAGGTAAGCGGGCTCCCAATTAAAAACCACCGGTCTAGTTTACCTTAAACACCAACTAGTTTAATTAGTTTCAATTAGATCAACCTAACAGTTCATGCTAGACCGCTTAGCCAAGAATCAAGTCCATTTGGTTCTCGTTAAAGATATAGACTTGACCAACTACAACTATTGTAATTGATCTAGAGAATCCTTGACCTAATCTAAGACAATAATTGATTAGATTTAGTTAATTATCTAATTAAGTCCATCTTCAATCTAACCATAGGTCTAACCCAATTAATGGACCTAATTCCCACTAACCCATTAACCCAATGTGTTATGGTTTGTGTCTTAGGTTCTTCAATTCACAATCCTAGAACCTAATCAAACAACTTCTTAATTCTTAATTAAGTTTTGGGCTAAGGATTGGGTTCGACTTTTCAAAAAATAATTTTCATATTTATAAAATAATTTTATAATATGATTCTACCAACCATATTGCATGTTTGATTCATAATCAAGATACAAGTGAAATAAACATGAAACTACTTTAAATCTAATCTAAACAAGTTCATGTAATTGAAACAATTTCAACTTTAAATAATTTTTTTGCACAAAAAATATTAACAAAGAGATTTTATTTTAGATTTAAATATTTTTTAAATCTAATAAATTATAAATTTAATCTAGATCATATCTAACAAATTTATGATTAAAGATAGATCTACACAAACTAGGACAACTTTTGCACTGTAAGGGGTAAACCTTAGAGCAGGACAACCTTGCAGTTCGTGATTGATCTAAAATTTTAATTTTAGATTTAATAATTAGATTATAAATTAGATTTAATCTAAAAAATAATCTAAGCATGTATAAATAATCATGTAATAAAGAACCTATGCTCTGATTCCAATTGTAGGAACCAGATCTAGGGTTTCAGGGTTAGATCTTGAAACTTTTTCAAGATCATACAGTGGAAGACTAAAATAAATCAAAATTATTTTTTAAAATTAGAGAATCTCTAGATCTAAGATCTTATTATATGATTATTACATAGCATTAAATCAAAAATTAAAAAATATATATACAGCATGAACTACATGTTGATCATATCAACATGTTTCTATACTACATCTAATGTATGTATTAAACAATAGATCAGATCTATTACCTTGCAAGTTAGATGTTCTAACCTCACAGATCCAGGCTTGAGGATGATGTTGCAAGTCGCACATGCATCCAGCCTCTAGGAGTCGTCCACACGAGCCCACGAATCTCGATCAGAAGTCCTGCTTCAGGAAATCAGCACAGTATGCTAGTACTGCGCTGATCCTTCTTTGATGGTTGATCAGGTGCCTCCTTCTTCTTGATTTGGAATCTTCCAAAGATGAAAAGTAGAAGGAGGAGTTTCAGATCTGAGATGCTCTCAGGAAACTCAAGATGGAGGGAGGAAAGATATGAAAACAAACAACCCTAGAAGAAGACCCTCTTCTTCTTCTCGTTTCTCTCTCTAGATACCCTAACTTGTATCTTTTATATCTCCACGACCCAAAGGTATTTCTCTCTGAGTTTTGGATGGCCAAAAGGACTCTCAAAGCTCTATCTTCTCCAAAACTTTCATGAAGAAACTCATTTTATATAAAGAGATATGATAGAGTCTTTGTCTAGGTCAAATACCTAGTCAAGGCTTATCCAAACATGGCAAGTTAAGGGGTGCCCAACTCTTGAGCACCTCCTCCTTATTTTTGTACATGGATCACTAGAAAAAGGTGCATAATATGTACCCTAAAATCCACAAAAAATTTCAAAAAAAAATTGGATAGATTCGGTGCAAAATTGAAAGAGTTTTGGATTTCTAAAACTCTATCTCATAGAATTCGAAATCCAAACTTATTCCTTTTTGATTTGATCCAAACCACCTTCCATGTAAGAAAGAAGAGAGGAGACCTTTTGTGAACGTGGGAGAGACCTGGGAGAGGGATTTTGTCACACAAAATAAGAGAAGATTGGCATTGAATGAGAGAGAGGGCGTGGGGAAGGCTTATGTGGTGCAAGGTGGAATCCTAGTCTTACTAGGATTCTATCTTATGACTTGTTTTAATTTGGTTTCTCAAACCAAATCAAACCAAAATTAGGTCAACCCAATTAAAAGAGATCTTAATCCAATTAAGAACCTAATTTAATCAGATTAAATTAGATTTAAATCTGATTTAATTTTCTAATCAAATTAAAAATTAGATTGACCCAAGTCCTAGTTTAACTAGGACTAGTTTTTCTTTGCACTTGGCTTATCCAATAAACCAATTGAACTTGATCCAATCAAACCCAAACTAAATCTAATTAAACCATATTTAATTAGACTTAATCTCAGCCCATTGGCTTAATCAAATTAAGCCAATTAGCAATCAAATTGCTAATTGATCCTCCTGCAACACTTGCACTGGGTTAAATGTCAATCCTATTGATCATTTAACCCTAGAATGATTCTTAATCATTGATCAACCATCCAATCGGATCATGAACTCTAATATGTGTGATCTCATAGGTCTGAACCTAAGTCGATAGCATAAGAATAAATTTTTGTACCAATCGAAGTGACCATCTAGCAATGGTACCCGACGATCGGATAGGTTGAATGTGTAGAACAACATCCTTAGAACCCATGTGAATATAATTTTTATATAATTCATCCCCTTGACCAAAATGATCATAAGTCACCCCATAGTTCAACTGTCAACTCTGATCAGGTTGTCCACATTGTATTTCAAAATATCAAATCCATCTGATGGATTATTCTGGCCAAGATTTTGCTAAATTGAAATACAGTGACTCATTCTTCTCCAACTCTTGGAGTGGTCAATCCCATCTCGATCACACTCTGACTTTGTAAGTACTTGACTGTGCCCAGAATCCTTCCATCCCTAAATTAGAAATTCAGTTAGTCCAGTACCAAAGCACAGTGAGTTGCTTGCAAGTCACTGAGGCGATCTCAAGTCTAAGGGACACTTATATCTATATCCCATCAGAGACATTCTCGACAGCAGAATACTCTGGAGTTGGTCATGTTCAATGATGATGTACCAGTACATCTCACCTGTATGCCATACCAGTGTCTCCACACTCTTTGGTTTAGAGGACAACCAACCCATATGGCCTACAGTGACCTATGCTCGATAGAAGCTGTCGTCCTTATTAATAGCCTATCATTTGATCGTGAACTGTTTTAAGGACTAATCGATAAATCCTCTCTTTATCGAATCTAAATAGTCTTAAGGACTTCATCATAACAACGGAGTTCATTAGAAGATGAAAGCTTATGATGAAAATGCCAAATATATTTTATTTATTAACAAATCAATTACAATACTTGGTTGCTCAACCATCAACAGCTTGACGATTAGCTTTTTGGGACACATTTCCCAACACCTAACATGCTTAGTTTCGATTGTCAGAAGGAGCAACTCCCTGTCATTATGAGCTCACACCAAAAGAAAAGATATGCAAATATGAAAGAAACTTTTATTTAAGGCAAAGTTATTGGTAATACATTCGTAGATTTTTTGAATTTCATAACCGCGGAAGGTCTGCTCCCCGTCGGGGCCCTCCAGAGATGGAGTTGATAATCCCAATTAGAGGTCGATCTGTTGGGAAATGTGTCCTAAAAAGCCAATCGTCAAGCTGTTGACGGTTGAGCAACCAAGTATTGTAATTGATTTGTTAATAAATAAAATATATTTGGCATTTTCATCATAAGCTTTCATCTTCTAATGAACTCCGTTGTTATGATGAAGTCCTTAGGACTATTTAAGTTCGATAAAGAGAGGATTTATCGATTAGTCCTTAAAACTGTTCACGACCAAATGATAGGCTGTTAATAAGGACGACAGCTTCTATCAAGCATAGGTCGCTGTAGGCCATATGGGTTGGTTGTCCTCTTAACCAAGGAGTGTGGAGACACTGGTATGGCATACAGGTGAGATGTAAGGGTACATCGTCATTGAACGTGACCAACTCCAGAGCATTCTGCTGTCGAGAATGTCTCTGATGGAATATAGGTATAAGTGTCCCTTAGACTTGAGATCACCTCAGTGACTTGCAAGCAACTCACTGTGCTTTGGTACTGGACTAACTGAATTTCTAATTCAGGGACGGAAGGCTTCTGGGCACAGTCAAGTACTTGCGAAGTCAGAGTGTGATCGAGATGGGATTGACACTCCAAGAGTTGGAGAAGAATGAGTCGCTGTATTTCAATTTAGCAAAACCTTGGCCAGGGTAATCCATCAGATGGATTTGATATTTTGAAATACAATGTGGACAACCTGATCAGAGTTGACAGTTGAGCTCTGGGGTGTCCTATGATCATTTTGGTCAAGGGGATGAATTATATGAAAACTATATCCGCATGGGTTCTAAGGATGTTGTTCTACACATTCGACCTATCCGGTCGTCGGGTATCATTGCTAGATGGTCACTTCGATTGGTATAGGAATTTATTCCTATGCTACCGGCTTAGGTTCGGACCTATGAGGTCACACACATTAGAGATCATGATCCGATCGGATGGTTGATCAACGATTAAGAATCATTATAGGGTTAAATAATCAATACGATTGACATTTAACCCAGTGCAAGTGTTGTAGGAGGATCGATTAGCAATTTGATTGCTAATTGGCTTAATTTGATTAAGCCAATGGGCTGAGATTAAGTCTAATTAAATATAATTTAATTAGATTTGGTTTGGGCTTGATTGGATCAAGTCCAATTGGTTTATTGGATAAGCCAAATGCAAGGAAAAACTAGTCCTAGTTCAACTAGGACTTGGGTCAATCTAATTTCTAATTTGATTAGAAAATTAAATCAGATTTAAATCTAATTTAATCTGATTAAATTAAGTTTTTAATTAGGTTAAGACCTATTTTAATTGGATTGATCTAATTTTGATTTGATTTGGTTTGGGAAACCAATTTAAAACAAGTTATGAGACAGAATCCTAGTAGGACTAGGATTCCACCTTGTACCACATAAACCTTCTCCACGCCCTCTCTCTTATTCAACGCCAATCTCCACTTATTTTGTGTGACAAAAGCCCTCTCCCAGATCTCTCCCACGTTCACAAAAGGTCTCCTCTCTTCTTTCTTACATGGAAGGTGATTTGGATCAAATCTAAAAGGAATAAGTTTGGATTTCGAATTCTATGAGATAGAGTTTTAGAAATCCAAAACTCTTTCAATTTTGCACCGAATTTATCCAAATTTTTTTTGGAATTTTCGTGGCTTTTAGGGTTTACATTGTGCACCCTTTTCTGTTGATCCATCCACGAAAATATGAAGGAGGTGCTCAAGAGTTGGGCGTCCCTTTACTTGCCATGTTTGGATAAGCCTTGACTAGGTGTTTGACCTAGACAAGGACTCTATCATATCTCTCTATATAAGACGAGTTTCTTTGTGAAATTTTAAGTGGAGATAGTTTTTTGAGAGGCCTTTCTGCCATCCAAAAATCAGAGAGAAATACCTTTGGGTCGTAGAGATATAAAATACGCAAGTTAGGGCATTTAGAGAGAAAAATGTGAAGAAGAAGAGGGTCTTCTTCTAGGGTTTTTATTTTCATATCTTTCCTCCTTCCATCTTGAGTTTCCTGAGAGCGTCTCAGATCTGAAACTCCTCCTTCTACTTTCCATCTTTGGAAGAGTCCAAATCAAGAAGAAGGAGGCACCTGATCAACCATCAAAGAAGGATCAGCGCAGTACTAGCATACTGTGCTGATTTCCTGAAGCAGGACTTCTGATCGAGATTCGTGGGCTCGTGTGGACGACTCCTAGAGGCCGGACGCGTGTGCGGCTTGCAACATCATCCTTAAGCCCGGATCAGCGAGGTTAGAGCGTCTAACTTGCAAGGTAATAGATCTGATCTATTATTTAATACATACATTAGATGTAGCTAGTATAGAAACATGTTGATATGATCAACATGTAGTTCATACTATATTTATATATATTTTAATTTTTGATTTAATGCTATGTAATAATCATGTAATAGGATCTTAGATCTAGGATTTTCTGATCTTAGAAAATAAATTTTGATCTATTTTAGTCTTCCGCTGTATGATCTTAAAAAGTTTCAAGATCTAACCCTGAAACCCTAGATCTGGTTCCTACAATTGGTATCAGAGCCTAGGTTCTTTATTACATGATTATTTATACATGCTTAGATTATTTTTTAGATTAGATCTAATTTATAATCTGATTATTAAATCTGAAATTAAAATTTTAGATCAATCACAAACTGCAAGGTTGTCCTGCTGTAAGGTTTACCCCTTACAGTGCAAAGGTTGTCCTAGTTTGTGTAGATCTATCTTTAATCATAAATTTGTTAGATATGATCTAGATTAAATTTATGATTTATTAGATTTAAAAGATGTTTAAATCTGAAATAAAATCTCTTTGTTAATAATTTTTATGCAAAGAAATTATTTAAAGTTGAAATTGTTTCAATTATGTGAACCTGTTCAGATTAGATCTAAAGTAGTTTCATGTTTATTTCACTTGCATCTTGATTATGAATCAAACATGCAATATGATTGGTAGAATCATATTGTAAAATTTTTTACAAATATGAAAATGATTTTTTTTTGAAAAGCCGAACCCAACCCTCAGCCCAAAACTTAATTAAGAATTAAGAAGTTGTTTGATTAGGTTCTAGGATTGTGAATTGAAGAACCTAAGACACAAATCATAACACATTGGGTTAATGGGTTAGTGGAAATTAGGTCCATTAATTGGGTTAGACCTATGGTTAGATTAAAGATGGACTTAATTAGAGAATTGACTAAATCTAATCAATTGTTGTCTTAGATTAGGTTAAGGATTCTCTAGATCAATTACAATAGTTGTAGTGGTCAAGTCCATGTCTTTAACGAGAACCAAATGGACTTGATTTTTGGCTAAGCGGTCTAGCACGAACTGTTAGGTTGATCTAATCGAAACTAATTAAACCAGTTGGTGTCTAAGGTAAACCAGACCGATGGTTTTTAATTGGGAGCCCGCTTACCTGGCCATTTCTGATGGTGTCTAAGGCAAGCTTTGGCAGACCCTCCCACTGATCGAACTTACCTGGCCTCTTGGTGAAATTATGTTTTGATCGGATCACTTGACTATTCGAGCTGACCCATGTCAGCTAGGTAAATCAGTGTGACTGATTTAGATGCTCCTAGACCAACCCTGGTCTCCCTTAAGCTGACTTGGTGAAGCCAGTGGGAGGATCATGATAAGCTGGTTCATCTGACCTCATCCTCTATATTATTTAAATCCTCTAAAATTATTAGGTCCTTAAAATGATAAAGTTATGGAGATAACTGAGTCATAGCCTCCCATTAAGGTGTTTGATAATGAGTCCATGAACTCAATAATCATTGCAGACCCAAAGGCCTGGTGCTTGTTGACTAATGGAATTATCACTCATCATATGATGACTTGGAAGTGTCTCTCTAATGGTGGTTAGGTGAGCCAACCAAAGTTGGGCTTAATCATTCGTTGGTTGGATACACCAAGTATGATCATGTTAATGGTTGGACCTAACCGGATCCTTACAGTGGAGGCCAAAGCCTACTGATTAGGTTTCTGGGGCAAAATTAAAATTACTAAAATTGTTTAGAGAAACAATTGGTTATGAACCTACCCTTAGATGTACATGGGTTGACCAACCAAAGTTGGGCTTGTGTGCAGTCTAAGTGGATTCTAGTACCCGCTAAGGAATTAGGGTAATTCCTCGAGTTGGAGGTAGAGGCTACCAATTCGAATAAAATAGTGGGAGAAACCTTTTGATTAAAGTCCAAATCTTTAGGTTTAATGAATCAATTACTAATTAGGTTATGGTTCTCCTTTGTGCAAATATGGCCACTTCCCTATCACTCCGATCATTGTTGGACAATGATAAGTTGGTGGGATCTAACTTCGATAGCTGGTATCGAAAGTTGAAGATAGTCCTGGAGCATGAACGGATCCTATATGTGATATTAGATCCTGCACCTGAGGAGCCAGCTGTCAATGCATGTGGAACAGTCAGAGACACTTACCAGAAGTGGCTCAGTGACCGGACCACGATGTGCTGTATCATGCTAGCTGCTATCATGAGCGACGAGTTCAGTCGCAGATTCGAGACGGCTCAGCCAAAGGACATGCTTCAAGTGTTGGAGGATACCTTTGGCACACCCGATGACGTAGAGAGGCACAAGAATAGTTGTGCCATCTTCAACGCCAAAATATGAGATGGAGTCTCTGTCACTGATCATGTATTGTACAT